>NC_087169.1:6074616-6092116 GCF_035594125.1 Scylla paramamosain
GGGAAACATCATTGCGAAGAATTTTAATAGATGGCATGAAATAGTCAGAGGGTGGAGGAGAGGGAGGAACAAGCCCAGAATCGTCCAAGGTAGAGTTTTTAGCCAAGGTTTGAGCGAAGAGTTCAGCTTTAGAAATAGATGTGATAGCAGTGGTGCCATCTGGTTGAAATAGAGGAGGGAAAGAAGAAGAAGCAAAGTTATTGGAGATATTTTTGTCTAGGTGCCAGAAGTCACGAGGGGAGTTAGATCTTGAAAAGTTTTGACACTTTCTGTTAATGAAGGAGTTTTTGGCTAGTTGGAGAACAGACTTGGCATGGTTCCGTACAGAAATATAAAGTGTATGAGATTCTGGTGATGGAAGGCTTAAGTACCTTTTGTGGGCCACCTCTCTATCATGCATAGCACGAGAACAAGCTGTGTTAAACCAAGGTCTAGAAGGTTTAGGACGAGAAAAAGAGTGAGGAATGTACGCCTCCATGTCAGACACTATCAAGACGGATCTCTGACACGGAAGCCGTAGTCATTCAAAGGAAAATCAGCAAAATATCTCCTTAGGTCCCCCCAACTAGCAGAGGCAAAACGCCAGAGGCACCTTTGCTTAGGGGGATAATATATATATATATATATATATATATATATATATATATATATATATATATATATATATATATATATATATATATATATATATATATATATATATATATATATATATATATATATATATATATATATATATAGATATAAATATAGATATAGATATAGATATAGATATAGATATATATATATATATATATATATATATATATATATATATATATATATATATATATATATATATATATATATATATATAGATATAAATATAGATATAGATATAGATATAGATATATATATATATATATATATATATATATATATATATATATATATATATATATAGATATAAATATAGATATAGATATAGATATAGATATAGATATATATATATATATATATATATATATATATATATATATATATATATATATATATATATATATATATATATATATATATATATATATATATATATATATATATATATATATATATATATATATATATATATATATATATATATATATATATATATATATATATATATATATATATATATATTATGTTTAGTTCCTGGTGTAGAGTGTTGTTGGCTCTTCTGCAATCAATATTATTGTTTTTAATTATTTATTTATTTTTTTTTACCACCCGCATTTTGAGAAGTTACTGTTATTGATAATAGACCTTGTAAGTCAGGTCTTTAATAGTTACAAGAAAAAGGTTGACCAAGAGTCAGTAAGAACACAAGAACATAAGAACATAAGAAATAAAGTAAGCTGCAAGAAGCGAACAGGCTTACACGTGGCAGTCCCTCTATGAAATATACCTACCTTTTTCCACCTATCATACCCATCCATAAACCCGTCTCATCTTCTCTTAAAACACCCAAATGTCCTAGCACTAACAACGTGTTTACTGAGTCCGTTCCTCTCATCTACTACTCTATTTGAGAACCAATTTTCCTAAATCTAAATTTTTCAAGCTTCAACCTATTATTTCTTGTTCTATCCTGGTTGCTGATCCTAAGAATTTTGCTTACATCCCCATTGTTATAACCCTTATACCATTTAAAGACTTCTATCAGGTCCCCTCTTGACCTACGTCTCTCTAAAGAATTTAAATTTAACAGCTTCAACCTCGTCTCATAAGGAATACTCCTCATCCCCTGTATCCTTTTAGTTATTCTCCTCTCTACTGATTCTAATAGACCTATATCTTTCCTGTAATGTGGGAACCAGAACATCACAGCGTAGTCTAGATGAGGTCTGACCAGCGTCAAGTATAACTATAATATTACTTCGGACCTTCTGCTTTTAACACTCCTAAAAATAAGTCCTGATGCCCTATTTGGAATGTTTCTGGCCTCTATGCATCATTTTCCTAGACGGAGTTCAGAGCTAACTATAACTCCTAAATTATTCTCGTACCATGTACCTACCAGAGTTTCGTTGTTTAATGTGTACCTACTGTGTGGGTTTCCTCTACCAACGCTAAGTACTTTACATTTGTTGATATTAAATTGCATTTACCATCTGTCCGTCCATTCATTCACCCTATCTAAATCTGCCTGCAAGGCGATGGCATCCGATTCTGACGTAATTAATCTACCTATCTTTGTGTCATCCGCAAATTTACTAACATCACTACTAATTCCACTATCCAAGCCATTGATATATATTAAAAACAACAATGGCCCAAATACCGATCCCTGTAGCTCCCCACTAATTACATGATTTCGAGCCATTTATTATAACTCTCGCCTGTCGCTTAGCCATGTCCTTATCCAGCCTAACACCCTCCCATCAATCCCGTGTGCCCTAACCTTTCTCAGGAACCTTTGACGGGTTACCTTGTCAAATGCTTGACTTAAGTCCAGATATAAGATGTCATAACTATCTACTGTCTCGTACACTTTACTGTAAAAATTTAACAAGTTTGTCAGGCAAGACTTCTCCTTCGTGAAGCCATGCTTTGACTGATTTATTAAGTTATGTTTGTTTAAATGTTCCCTAATGCTCCTCGCTATTATAGACTCCAATAATTTACCCACCTCTGAAGTTAAGCTGACAGGTCTGTAGTGAGACGGTAAAGTTTTATCTCCTTTTTTTAAAGACTGGTACTACATTAGCCTGCCTCCACATTACTAGTACCTCACCTGACTCAAGTGATTTCCTAAAGACAGAAGCTAACGGCTCACTGATAACCTCTTTACATTCATTAAGTACTCTGGGATATATTTCATCTGGTTCTGGTGTCTTGAACTTTTTTTAGCCTATCTATCTCCTGTTCCACTATCTCCTTAGTTATGGAAATATTTGTCAGCTTCTCATTTTCATCCGCTCTAAACATCTGTTCACTATCCGGCATATCCTGCATGTTTTCCTTGGTGAAAACAGTTAAAAAATACTCATTCAGAATTTTACTAATTTCCTCCTCAGAACTAACCAGCCCCTCATTTGCTGCCTTTAATGGACCTATAGTATCCTTTCTCTTCTTCCTGTATACTTGATAAAATCCTTTGGGGTCCGTCTTCGCCTGGCTGGCTACCTTTAATTCATAATTGCTCTTAGCTCTCTTCGTTAACCTCCTGACTGTTCTAACTAATTCATTATATTGTGGCCTTAGAACTTCTTCACCTTCCCTAAATCTCATATATACTTCTCTTCCGCCATATATGATGTTTTAACCTAGCAGTCATCCATTTAGGGTAATTTTTCTGTGATCTTATTGGTCTATACGGGATGTTAGCTAGCTGATCTGTATGCAGTTTATCTACGAAATATTTATACAACTCATCTACATTTACTTCAACTAAACCCCTCATTTCGACTTATTTCATCCTCTCCACTCTCTCATCTATTCGCCTCGACCTCACCTCTACCATTTCAGCATGACCCACCAACATACTCACACCTATTCCCCTCTCTTTCTCCTCCGCCCTTTCCGGACACATCTTCCCTCCTCTTGTCCTACACCCTCACACCTCACCTCACCTCTCTCATCATGCCTTATCTCTCTCAACTCCGTCCCGGACCTGACCTTATGCTTTATCCGTTGCCAGTCGACTCCTTCGAGGTCCCTTTTTAATTCCTCAAAATCTGTTCTTCTAAAGTTAGGTATTTTACTAGTGTTTTTGCTTCTAAAATTTTCTTCCCATTTTAAATTGCACCCAATTTCCCAATGGTTATTGTTACCTATCTATCCTCCAACCTCTACCTGCGTGACTGCTTCTTCCCTGTTAGTAAGAATTACTAACTAATAAGAATTACTGTGCCTCCGTGCAAGCACGGAGGCGCAGTTTTGGAGAACAATTGGAGGGTCTCCATCTGGTCCATAAGCCTTTCGATGGTTAAGTCCAGCGAGGACATGGAAAACTGCGCAGGATCGTAATAGGTAGCATTACCCATTACGAAAGGAGAGGGAGGAACAAGCCCTGAATCATCCAAGGTAGAGTTTTAGCAAAGGTATGAGCGATAAATTCAGCTTTGAAATAGATTAGATAGCAGTGGTGTCATCAGATTGAAATAAAGGAGGTAAAGATGAAGAAATCAAAGTTATTGGAGATGTTTTTGCTAGGTGGTAGAAATTATGAGGAAAGTTAGATCCTGAAAGATTTAAACATTTTGTGTTATTGGAGGAATTTTTGACTAACTGGAGAAAAGACTTAGCAGGAATATAAAGTGTATGAAATTCTGGTGATGGAAAACTAAAGGACCCTTTGCGGGATACCTTTCTCTCTATAAGGTATAGAACGAGAATAGGCTGTGTAGAACTAAGGTTTGGAAGGTTTAGGTCGAAAAAAAAAGAGTGAAGAATGCACGCCTATCACCTCTGTTAAGCGCTCAACACACAGAGATGGGCCTCTGAAACGGAAAAAAAAATAGTCATTCCAAGGAAAATCTATATGATACCTTCTCGGGTTTGCCAGTTAGTAGAGACAAAACGCTAGAAACACCTCTGCCTTAGCTGATCCTGAGGGGGGATTGGAACGATAGGATGAAATACAAATATGGTTTTGTGATCGGAGGTGCCTTACGGGGAAGATAGGGTGAGAGCATAAGAAGAGGGATTAGAGGTTACGAAACGATCAAGAATGCTGGGTGTATTTCCAAGACAGTCAGGAATATTATATAACTTACATCACAAAAAAAAAATAAATAATAATAATAATAATAATAGAGTACGCAGCAGAATACAAAATGTAGCAAAATACAAAAAGTATATATCAAATGGCCGTTAACATACGACACAATTAGTTATTAGCTATCCCTCTAATACCATAATTCTTTTTTTTTTTTCCGAGGAATTTTCCCGAAATTCCTACAAATTTCCATTTACAATTTACCTTGAAAATACAGGAATATCTATTTTCTTTATAAAACCTGCAAAAACATATTATTATAAATCAGAATTGAAAGAAAATACTGCAACACACACACACACACACACACACACACACACACACACACACACACACACACACACAAAAGAAAAAAAAATGCATGGAAAAGTCCATATACATATACATGAAAAAAGTATTCTCATACTCCCTAATTCCATCAGTTGTGACAATGACTTGTAACCAAATAACCATGGTGTACCCGAATTTTATTATTATTATTATTATTATTATTATTATTATTATTATTATTATTATTATTATTATCATTATTATTATTATTAATACTATTATTATTATTATTATTATTATTATTATTATTATTATTATTATTATTATTATTCATTTATTTGTTTACTTTTTATTTTATTTATTTATTTTTTATTTTTTGTAATTTTGCTAATATGCTAACTCAGGAAATATCCTCATCATAGACTCCATTCTACAGTTACCTACCAGAACCCACTATTTTATTTTTATTTATTTATTTTTTTCATCCTACAAATACTAAACAAAAAATAAAAACCATAATCGAAACTCCAGGATTTGAAGATAATGATATCAAAATTATAAAAATGTGCTGCAATTCATTGACAAATTAATTAACAAATAATTTCGAGGAGTTTTCCCGAAATTCCTACAGATTTACATTTACAAAAAGAATGTGAAAAGACATTATGTAATAAGAATATAATAACTGTAGACCAATATAAGTTTTACAATGATCTATTAAGATATTTAAAAATATATATATGGCTTCACGAATATAAAAAAAAACAAAAAACTTCATATTAAATCCACACCATTATGTTTCTTGGCCTCAGTGTAACACATAATTAGGAGTTCATCAGCTATGTCAAATAATATATAATGCAATTAACGATAAAATGTTTCAAATAATGTTTTTTTTTTTTTTTTGACCTATATTGCTAAAAAAAAAAGTATTATGGTATTAGAGGGATAGCTAATAACTAATTTGAAAACTACTTGAGATATAACAAACAATTCGTAGTATGTAACAATGCATACTCTTGTTATAGTAGAGGTAATATGGGAGTACCACAGGGTACTGTACTAGATCCATTATTGTTTTTAACCTACATTAATGACATTGCGCGCACTAGTAATATTCTAAATTATCTTATTTTGGCTGATGACACAAATTTATTTCTTAAGAAAAGGACAACAATAATTTATAGGAATTGTTTTTTTTTTTTTCAACGTGGATAAAAAGTTATAAGTTAGTAACACTCACTTCATAATAACTTATTGTCTATGACTCATACCAAAAAAAAAAACAGACTTATGAATAGGTAACCTGGTGGTAAAACAAGTAAAATAGATAAATGTTTTGAGGCATCACTATTGATTAAACATTAAAATGGAAAACTCATATAGACGAATTTAAAAACAAGTAAAATAGATAAATGTTTTGAGGCATCACTATTGATTAAACATTAAAATGGAAAACTCATATAGACGAATTTAAAAACAATCTATATAAACACATTAGTCTTTTGTTATAGATCTTAAATTACTGAAATTACTTTAAATTATTAATTTGCTAAATGTTATTCGGTTATAGTGTTTCAAATTTATGTTCAATTAATCGCATTTTTTTTTTATATATTCTGTAGAAGGTCATATCATTAGACGCAAGAACCTGAAAATCCTTTTTTGTGGAACAAGTTATGCACAATAAAGTGTGATATCTAGGGGAACAAAACATTGAAATCAGCTGCCTGACGAGAAAAAGAAAGTAGAATCATCGAATTCATATAAAAACAGGTTCAAAACATTGCTTTTTGATAATTGTGATTCAATATATAACATACGAGTATACTGTTATGTCTAACTACAATTAATTATAATATTTAGCAAAATTATTGTGTGCTTTAGAACAGTGGTTCTTAATTGCGGGGGTTCGTGTGTTTCTAAGGGGTGCCTGTGGAAATTTAAAGGAAAATATATTTTTGCATACGCATGCTATTCATTTATTTATCTATTTATTTATTTTTTTCTTACACAGAGAGAGAGAGAGAGAGAGAGAGAGAGAGAGAGAGAGAGAGAGAGAGAGAGAGAGAGAGAGAGAGAGAGAGAGAGAGAGAGAGAGAGAAGAGTTTCAGGAAGATGTTGGTACTGTTCTCTAAGGAGATCATATACACCGGGAAAGATATAATGTCTTTATAAAGTGACACACGCTTAAAAATTTAATGTTTGTCAATGAAGATTATTAGTTATTTGTTGACAGTAGGTTATTAGTACACAACATCAAATTTATATTTTAGCATTTGTTTGCATTTCAGCAATTCAGGGAGTGTGGGTACTGACTGTTGATTTCAAAGGGTGAGTACATCTTGCTTTGCAAGAATCATTGTGCCCTCAGTTGTTGGTCACTGGATATCTTTATTATTTTTTATTATTATTATTATTTATGTTATTGTATTTATTACTGTTGACATTGTTATTATTATTGTATTGCATTAGTCATTATATATATATATATATATATATATATATATATATATATATATATATATATATATATATATATATATATATATATATATATATATATATATATATATATATATATATATATATATATATATATATATATATATATATATATATATATATATATATATATATATATATATATATATATATATATATATATATATATATATATATATATATATATATATATATATATATATATATATATATATATATATATATATATATATATATATATATATATATATATATATATATATATATATATATATATATATATATATATATATATATATATATATATATATATATATATATATATATATATATATATATATATATATATATATATATATATATATATATATATATATATATATATATATATATATATATATATATATATATATATATATATATATATATATATATATATATATATATATATATATATATATATATATATATATATATATATATATATATATATATATATATATATATATATATATATATATATATATATATATATATATATATACGGCCGACAGTTTTTTACCTGCAAAAGTGAAACCTAATTCCAAATTCCATTAGAGGGCCTTGGCTCAATGTATCAAAACTGCAAAGTTCGTTATATGTATACGAGTATATGTAATACATGTGTATGTGGACAATAAATAATATCCATATATGCATATCTCTCTCATGCACATTACACATGGAAAAAATACAAATAATAGCAATATTGCTTATAAATAGTGATTATTGCATCTACATATGTTGGTAAGACGAACGACATAAGCCACTTGAAAGATGTGAAGAAAGTTAACCAAAAAAACATGTACGTTTAAAGAAGCGGAACGAAAGAAATATAAGGCCTTAAGTCAAATGGAATAATGTTTGTGTGAAAGCGATAACATGTACTGTCTGGAAAATTTATTCACTAATCAACACAGATTATGTACACAAGCCTAAGTGATAAAGCAGAAATTTTAACAAAGTCATGAGGCTATCAATTACAAATGGAACAGTAAAATAAATTTGTAATGGAGATAACTGAGACATAACGACGTGATGAGGATATTCGCTGAGACATAGAAATCAAGAACTCTGAGATATACAAGCTGAGTGGAAAGATATCATGATGCTTATTTTGTTGATAAGTTAGCTAAATTACGTGATTATAATTGTGTGTGTGTGTGTGTGTGTGTGTGTGTGTGTGTGTGTGTGTGTGTGTGTAAGGGTGTATGGGTGGGTGAGTGTGAGGGTATGTTCAAGTAAACCCTCTTAATGTAGCCAATAGCTTGTAATACTTGCTTGCCAAAAATACAGTCACAATATTGTTCGATCATATAATTAAACATACGCTTGATCACCTACTAAAAAGCAATGACATCCGCGTACATGAATAAAAAATATATATATATATATATATATATATATATATATATATATATATATATATATATATATATATATATATATATATATATATATATATATATATATATATATATATATATATATATATATATATATATATATATATATATATATATATATATATATATATATATATATATATATATATATATATATATATATATATATATATATATATATAGGGAAATTATTTTTTCGAATTTGCTTATGCATTTATTTATTTTTTTTCTTTTATAATAAGGTCTCCCTCTATCTCTATATCTGCCAGTGATTATTAATTCGTTACTGTGTTATTGGTATTCTTCTACGTTTTGTATAATTGTTATTTCATTCATAACAGCGACTATTTTCTAGATAAATCACCGCAAAGTGTAACATTTGCACATATGAAATAATTAAAGAAATATACAAAATCATTAGTGGCCACAGCGAACTATCAATATGTCAGTATACTCTTTGATAAAGAAAAAAAAAAACATTACATGAACAAAAAAAAAAAATGCATTTATGTTACCATTGTACATACTTGCATTAGGGTTGTCACGCTGTGCACCTCTAGCACGAAAACTAGTCCCATGCAGCACTGAAGTCGCAGTTTTTCATGAAATCTTTTATACGAACAGCGGACCGTTTGCGCTGCCGTGTTGAGCATCCTAGCAATCACACACACACACACACACACACACACACACACACACACACACACACACACACACACACACACACACACACACACACACACATACAAAAAGCACACACACACACACACACACACACACACACACACACACACACACACACACACACACACACACACACACACACACACACATATAAAAAAGCACACACACACACACAGACACACACACACACACACACACACACACACACACACACACATGTGCGTGTGTGTGTGTGTGTGTATATATATATATATATATATATATATATATATATATATATATATATATATATATATATATATATATATATATATATATATATATATATATATATATATATATATATATATATATATATATATATATATGTATATATACATATATATATATATATATATATATATATATATATATATATATATATATATATATATATATATATATATATATATATATATATATATATATATATATATATATATATATATATATATATATATATATATATATATATATATATATATATATATATATATATATATATATATATATATATATATATATATATATATATATATATATATATATATATATATATATATATATATATATATATATATATATATATATATATATATATATATATATATATATATATATATATATATATATATATATATATTCTCTTCCGGGACACGTCTCTCTTCTCATATATATCTCTCTCTCCCCTTTCATTATTACTTTGTTATTTCATTCTCACTACTTTTTTCATTTCGAATTGCGTTATCTTATATATATATATATATATATATATATATATATATATATATATATATATATATATATATATATATATATATATATATATATATATATATATATATATATATATATATATATATATATATATATATATATATATATATATATATATATATATATATATATATATATATATATATATATATATATATATATATATTACAAATAAGAGGTTCACTTTAATTGAAAAGTTAATTTGTGGTCAATAATACTGACGATTTATTATGCTTACAGTGTAATGTTTTTGCCACCCGCTATATATGTGTAAATATTTACAAGTCCTGATTTTGTTTGTATGTGAAATGATGTGCCCCTTGAGGCCCACCACTTAGCATTTATACTTATGTGTGGGGAGTGTGGGGTTGTGCATAGCTGGTCAGGGGATAGGGATGCTGTGTAGTTGTTTGGGGCCAGTGTGGGAGTGTATTTACAGTATGTACAATGCATACAAAATATAATGGGATGGACGGGGGCCGCGGCAAATTTCGGAGGTGTGAGATGTCTGTGGTTTAGGGAGGGAGGAAACCCTGGGTCCACGTCTTCGGTGAGATGCAGTGCCTCTTAACCCTCTGAGACTAGGGCTGCCTTCGCCATCAGACCCGATGCCATCCTCTGGATTCGTCCCCTCTGTGTGGTGTGATGAGTGAGTGTTTTACCTTCCAGCCTCCACGCTTGTGAGAACCAAAGAGTCGGCGGTGGCGTCTTTGTTGGAATGCAGTGCCGTTTAGCCCTCTGAGACGAGTCAGGTTGAGCTAAAGGCTGTCTTCGCCATCAGACCCAACGCCCCCTGCGGGATTCGGTCCCTGCGGGGGGGATGCGCGGTAGTATACATACCCTTTGCCGGCTAAGCTCTGACATCACACATGCCCAGCCAACCAGCATTCGTAAAAAAGAAAAGTGCATGGCAACACTAAATTTCTGCTATACGTCTCTAGCCAAGATATTTTTCATACTTACGACTAAATCTGTTTTATACTCATGAATGGTAATATCGAGTTCGTTATAAATACGATGGTCAGCACAAATAACGTTCATATTGAATATCGAAGCTAAAGGGGAAAAAAATCCTGAGTAATCGTATGAGTATTCATCTCAGAGAGTGGTATTCCTGTCAGTGGATTCGGGTACCAACGTCGGTAATCGGATCCGTCAGCTCTCGGATCCGTGGGATTCGGGTCCAGTACTCGGATCCCGCCCAGCCCTACCTCACAGTCACTACCCAGCATTTGGACAGAGCAGACGTAGAGAGACGTGCTCTAATATTTGACGGAGACAGAGCGGAGTAACAGTTAGTCGGGTCAGTTGCCTTAAGTGGACAATTGAGTCATTACCGGTGGTACGGCCCGGCCTTTTTATATACACTAGTAGGCTCCATAGTAGTCTGCCAGTAAGGGTAGTTGTGTATACCATGCACTATACGAGGGAAGTGACTCCTCGGCTGCGCGAGTGTGCAAACCGAGCTCTTGCGCAGTGAGCAGTGAATGACCCTCCTGTGTGTTCGTGGGCACTAATTTGTAGTAGTTTCTTGTGTCCCTTGCTAGTGACCCTGTTTTTGTCTTAAATGCTACTGCTGGCTGATGCAGTTCAGCCGCAGAGGACTTCAGTAATTAGCTGTGAAGTGAACTTTACTCCCAGCTGAGGTCCTAACAAGGCCTACCATCCATGGGCGGCAATAAACGACATTACTCGGCTTGAGGCTATAACATGCTGTTGGACAGTGGGTGGCTTCGTCACGGAGAGCAGATGTCCAACGAGTTATTACACCTCGACTGCATACTTGTTATTGTATGTTATATCTACTTTTTTTTATAGATGTGGGTGTCGATTCTTTCAAAGCTGTGGGTTGTTGCTAGAGTATTTGCCTTTTCTGTGGGTGGGCAAAACAGACTGCCGACCTCAATTAGTGTGCCTCGGCGTTACGACCATTGTGAAAAGGATGCAGGAGTCACAAGGGATCCTATACACCTGTATTTGAACCCTGCACTGAGTCTATGTCGGATGTGGTTCAGAGAAGCAAATCCATGTGAGGCAGTTTTCTGAAAGGAATGGGGATTGTGGTCATAGCAATATATATATATATATATATATATATATATATATATATATATATATATATATATATATATATATATATATATATATATATATATATATATATATATCACTTGTAAAGGGCAAGAATATCGCTCTAGAGAAGAGGAGTCATTTTCATTATAGTGGCCTCATCTGAACCACGGTAGAATAGTTATAGTGTAAGATAGAATGGAAGGCGTTGTAGGAGTGAAAGTTTCGCAGCAGGACAACTGGAAGGAGGCCTTTGTAAAGCAAAGTATTTATTGAGTTATCGTGGCCTCATCCGAACCACGGAAAAAAAAGTTTTAGGTTTTGGAAAAGAAAGAAAATAAATAAATAAATAAATAAAGGGACAGTGTGACAGCTGTGGGGTGGGGCGTCAGCCTTACTTGGCCCTTTCAAGAGCTCCGGTCAAACCACTGCAGTTGTGTACTTCGTTTTCAAGGGCGCCGCACACAACGGTATTGCCCTCGGCAGCAGTGATCTCTACTACTTAATTTCCGATGTTGATCATATACTAACAGGGATCCAACTGATCACAGCCAGTCACAGGTCGAAAGTAGGAGTAGCGACCGTTAACTAGGGGCTGTATGTTTGTGTGTGTGTGTGTGTGTGTGTGTGTGCTACCTGAGAGATTCATACCTACATGTGTAATGCAAGGTGTCTCATAGTCATCAGTTACGTATCTCACCATTCTCGGGGCGGATGTCCGTCTGTCTCTGCTGTCTGTGTAGCCGTTCCTCGCTGCCAGTGTCTTGAGCTAGCCCGTTGCTTCGCAAAGTAGATAGTGGTTCCTCCGTGAAGACCCGGCAGTGCCTCCATGTTTCTCCGTCGTAGTCCTCGCCGAGCGACCTGACTGTGGGGAAACCTAAGTGTAATCGATGGATGCTTACTTTGTCATTCCTTGTGAAAGAGCTTGGTAGCGACAGTGGTTCACTGTCGGTTTCTAGCGCCTGCCACTTCAGCGTGATGGAATGCACCTCAGCGTCTCTTCGCAGATCTCCTGTCTTCTATGTTGTTGCTGACCTCCCCATTCTTTTAATATGTTGGAAACTAAGAGATACATTAATTTTTGGTCGATCCTGTGTCAGTGCCCTCTTGGTCTCACTGTCTATATAAATGTATATATAAGAGATTAAGGGTAGGTGAAGAAGTTTTAAGGACACAATATAATGAATTAGTTAGAACAGTCAGGAAGTTAACGAGGAAAGCTAAGGACAATTATGAATTAAAGGTAGCCAGCCAGGCGAACACGGACCCCAATGGATTTTACCAGGTATACAGGACGAAGAATAAGGATACTATAGGTCCATTAAAGGCAGCAGATGGGGAGCTGGTTAGTTCTGGGGAGAAGATTAGTAAACTTCTGAATGAGTATTTTTTAACTGTCATCACCCAGGAAAACATGCAGGATATGCCAGATAGTGAACAGGTGTATAGAGCAGATGAGAATGAGAAGCTGACATATTTCCATAACTAGGGAGATAGTGGAACAGGAGATAGATAAGCTAAAAAAGTTCAAGACACCAGGACCAGATGAAATATATCCCAGAGTGCTTAAGGAATGCAAAGAGATTATTAGTGAGCCGTTAGTTTATGTCTGTAGGAAATCACTGGAGTCGGGTGAGGTACCAGTAATGTGGAGGCAGGCTAATGTAGTACCCATCTTTAAGAAAGAAGATAAAACTTTAGCGTCTAATTATAGACCTGTCAGCTTAACTTCAGTTGTACGTAAAATGTTAGAGTCAATAATAGCGAGGAACATTAGTAAACATTTTGACAAACATAACTTGATAAATCAATCACAGCATGGCTTCACGAAGGGGAAGTCTTGCCTGACAAATTTGTTAAGTTTTTACAGTAAGGTGTACGAGGTAGTAGATAATGTTGATAGTTATGATATCTTATATCTGGACTTTAGTAAAGCATTTGACAAGGTACCCCATCAAAGGCTCCTGAGAAAGGTTGGGGCACACGGGATAGATGGGAAGGTGTTAGGCTGGATAGAGTCATGGCTTAGTGACAGGCGACAGAGAGTGGTAATAAACGGCTCGAAATCCGATTGGGGTCATGTAATTAGTGGGGTGCCACAGGGATCAGTATTAGGGCCATTGTTATTTCTAATATATATCAATGACTTGGATAGTGGAATTAGTAGTGATGTTAGTAAATTTGCGGATGACACAAAGACAGGTAGATTAATTAGGTCAGAATCGGATGCCATCGCCTTGCAGGCAGATTTAGATAGAATGAATGAATGGACTGATAGATGGCAAATGCAATTTAATATCAATAAATGCAAAGTGCTTAGCGTAGGTAGAGGAAACCCACACAATAGGTACACATTAAACAACCAAACTCTGGTAGGTACAGGGTATGAGAAAGATTTAGGAGTTATAGTTAGCTCTGAACAACGTCTAGGGAAACAATGCATAGAAGCCAGAAACAGGGGAAATAGGGTACTGGGACTATTTTTTAGGAGTGTTAAAAGTAGAAGGCAGGAAGTAATATTAAAGTTATACTTGGCGCTCGTCAGACCTCATCTAGACTACGCTGTGTAGTTCTGTACCCCACATTACAGGAAAGATATAGGTCTATTAGAATCAGTACAGTGGAAAATGACCAAAAGGATACAGGGGATGAAGAGTATTCTTTACAAGGCGAGGTTGAAGCTGTTAAATTTACATTCTTTAGAGAGACGTAGGTTAAGAGGGGACTTGATAGAAGTCTTTAAGTGGTATAAGGGGGATGTAGGCAAAATTCTTAGGATCAGCAACCAGGGTAGAACAAGAAATAACGGGTTCAAGCTTGAAAAATTTAGGTTTAGGAAGGAGATAGGAAAAAATTGGTTCTCAAATAGAGTGGTAGATGAGTGGAACGGACTCAGTAATCATGTTGTTAGTGTTAGGACACTAGAGAGCTTTAAGAGAAGATTAGACAAGTTTATGGATGGGGATAATAGATGGAAATAGGTAGGTATATTTCATACAGGGACTGCCACGTGTAAGCCTGGTCGCTTCTTGCAGCTTCCCTTATTTCTTATGTTCTTATGTTCTTATGTATTCCCATCAATACCCACATGACTGGGTATCCATGCCAGTGTCACCTTTTTTGCCCACGCCTTACAGGCGGGACAGTAGGATTATGATCATGGTAATAAAAGCCTGATGTTATCCCTCAGCGGGATGTGCTTTAAGGCTTGCAGCACTGTCATGGAGTCAGTGTAGATGATGACATCTTTGTCATTGTGTTGTCTGCCGGTAAGAGAGCGAATGTTATACCTACAAGGATAGAGGAGTGGTCAGACGTTCTTCAGCCATGTCTCTCCTCGCCGCATACAAATGCCGTGGCTGTCCTACCTGTGCTTTTGTCTACAGAGCCGTCGGTGAAGTATACCCGCGCACCTGCTGCACCTGTCTGGAAAAAGGTATCAAAGGCCTTTGCGAGAAGCATCTCGCGCTGGCACAGCGTCTTTTTTGCATGGTAGTTGCGTTATATAGATGCTGGCTCTTGCTGCTGCCTACGGCGGAGGTTCTGTGTAGTCCTCAACCCGTCTGTCTTCACTTCTTTTGACTAGGTCCACGTCCTGGAGCGTGACTTGTACGGCGCGCACCATACTGCGCAGGCACGTCTTTTTCGTGAAGAGCTGTTAGTCCTGTGGGAGAGTAACAAGAAAACGCCGGCTTGCCGGGTTGTTAGCGTTCATTAGCTGTTCGATTTTCAACGCTAGAGGGAGCAGTCCACCCTCAGTTTGTAGTGCCTGGACATTGGTCCAACGGGGTACACCGAGTATGTATCGCAATGTATTATCATGTATTGTTTTCAGGCTCTTTCTGTTGCTATCAGCAAGAGACACTAGTGCCACCGCTGTATAGCCGATCAAGGAATGGACAGCCTGTATGTAAAACAGACACAACACACGGTGGGTTGCCCCAGCCCGAGTGGTTGTCATTGCTCGCATAACGCCTAGCCGCATCTTAGTTTCCTCTTTGATCCACCCACAACACAAGTTATTGGTGCGTAGGTACCCACTGAAGGTATACACCTTGAATGCGCAGACTGGATATGTTGGGAAGGTTGGTATTTATGCCCTGAGTCGTGGCGTCGCTTTGGGCCGTAAGAAGTGCTGATTGGCTGGTACAGCGAAACTGGTGAGCTCCTTGTGTGGTGGCAATGGAAAGTGCTGACTGGTTGGCTTCGTTTGTCTGGAACGCTCTCTTTGTTGCGGCGGTGCTTGGTCCCTTATCATGCTTGGAAAGGCCTGTAAATCTTTGGCTTGTATATTCAACCTGGTGTTGAATTCTTTTATGTATAGTACTTCAAGTATTGCAAGGCGTCTTGCATCTGTACGTATATCTAAGGTTTCAGTGTTTTCTTCCAGGTCTTCCTCCACGCACCCCATAAAGAAGTTGGCCATGAGCACACCCAAGGGAGAACCGATGGCTACACCAGCAATCCGAAATAAGTACCGTCAGATTGATAATATAGCCATGGGTTCTCCCTTGGACATGCTCAGTGCCAACTTCTCTATGAGCTGGGTGGAGGAAGAAGTGTTTAAAAAGGCTGATTAGCCTAATATATGTTACTGCTATAGTGACAACATATTTAATAAGATTACAAGCAGCTTTGGTGCTGACCAGCTTAAGCGTTGGCTTGAAGAAATTTCTGGTCTGAACTTCACCATAGAACTCAGTATAAATAGTACCATGCCATTATTCGACGTCCTCGTGAAGGAACAACAAATGAAGTTCAATACAGCAGTGCTCATGAAGCCAACTAAGCTTGGGAATTCCCTTAATGAAAGGAGCGAATGTCCTGACCGATATAAGGACTATACTAAAGGTGCTTACATCCAAAGAGCACTCACACACTGCAGTATTTGGCAGCAAGTGAATGAATAAATAGAAAAGGCAACACAAATATTAATAAATAATGGCTTCAGTGAAAAGAATATCGTCAC
>NC_087169.1:6097116-6152116 GCF_035594125.1 Scylla paramamosain
GAAGGAGAGAGGAAGTAAGATGGACCAGGGCAGAGAACGCACTATGGGACTTACTAAAAAAGGTAAAACTTGAAACCATTAAAGTAAAAATTATTTTTTAAGGCAAGAATAATGGAAGATAACTCTGCCGTAAAAACAGAGACAACTCTCGGAAGGCTACCGCCTCGAGAGAAGGGAGGGAATATAACACTATATCCTACTCCAGCATCAGACTCTGAACCATCTGTGTAGACAGGAACGGAGCCAGAGTGTGTCGAAGTGTGTTCCAAAAATAAAACATGAGACTCGTAATGTGATAATAAGTTTATTTTTTTATTTTTTATTTATTTTTTTATTATTAACAACAGGAGAGCAGATCGATACCCGCGACATATGCCAGTACCCGACCCTTGGAAGACGATGGGGGAAATGGAGATGGAGGGTATATCAAATTCGGTCATGGCAAACCTGACCCGGTATCCAAAAGGCTTAAAAAAACAAAAAACTAGGGCGAACATCATATAATGAAGAACGTGTATCATGAGAAACTGTTGTACAAGTGACAAATTCAAAGAGGTGCTGGATTCGATTCCAACACCTCATTTCTAAAGACTGACGGCGTAGGTCCAATGGCAGGACACTAGCATCCACCAGCAAACTAGGGACTGGTGATCAGCGGAACGCATCAGTTGCCAGGCGTGGTGCACCGAATCCAGCACACGGAGCCGAGCCTCGGTAGCAGATGAATATATTTCACAACCGTACTCTTATTTAGAAAGAATAAGAGTTTGGTGTAGGGCTAGGAGGGTCGGTCTATCAGGGCCACAAGAAGTATGAGCCAAAACCCTTAGAAGTGACATTGCATGCTGCTTAATATAATGAAGGTGGAGTTCGTAAGTCAGCCGGCTGTCAAATATAAGTCCAAGGAAACGAGTTTCTTCCATACAAGAGATTCTTCTATTATATAGATACAAATCTGGGTCAGGGTGAACACCACGAAGGCGGGAAAAATGCATGGCCACAGTCTTTGAAGCCGAGAAATGAAATCTCCGTGCTGGGGCCCACTGAGAAATTATATTGAGTGCCACCTGCAGCTTCTTCTCAATCAATGGCACCCGAGCTGCAGAAAAGGAGATTGACAAGTCATCGACACATAAGCTACCAAGAACTTCTTCTGAAAGTACTCCAGTGACAGTGTTTATAGCTGCAGCGAAGAGTGTGATACTAAGTATACTTCCTTGCGGCACGCCATCTTCTAGCGGGCGTACTCCTGACAGATCGTCACCTACCAGTTCCCGTAAAAAATGACGAGATAAAAACTGTTGTATAAAAATAGGGAGTCAGCCACAAAGGGCAAACTCAGGCAAAGTAAAATGCCATGACGCCAGGCTGTGTTGTAAGCTTTCTCTAAATAAAAGACCGTGATATGGTGTTGCTTATTAGCAAATCCCTCAAATAGAAGATTCCAGAGACAGTAAAGTATCAGTCGTAGATCGCATTTTTCGGAAACCATACTGAACTGGAGACAAGTAATTGCCTTTCTCCAAGTACCACATAAGCCTGATACTCATCATCTTTTCCAACAACTTACAAATGTATGAAGTTAAAGAAATGAGGCGATAATTGGTCGTTAGCTGATGATCTTTTACATGGCACCCGATTCCCATTGTAATGTAATTACAGAAATGAGGCGATAATTGGTCGTTAGCTGATGATCTTTTACATGGCACCCGATTCCCATTGTAATGTAATTATTCCCATTCCTTTGGAATGGGAATAATTACAGCCACACACCAAGAGGATGGAAAATCGCTAGTATTCCAAATAAAATTATATAAGTCGAGTAAAAAGGTAAGATTCATCGGACATATGGCGCATATTTTCCATCCTCCAAGAGGATGGAAAATCACCGGTATCCAAAATAAAATTGTAGAGGTCGAGTAAAACGGTAAGATTCATCAGACGTATGGCGCAAAGAGGAATATGGGTTATCATCAGGACCCGGGGATGAATCATGGCACTGGGACAAAACCATGCGTAGCTCAGACCAAGAAAATTGGACAGTATAAGACTCTCCAGCAGGGGAGTCAAAATTGACGCCAACAAATTCCAAATGTCGCCGATGAAGCGCCATAGGTGTTGTTGGATTCTTTCTAGAGACACTTGCAAAGTGTCTGAGACAGCGTCATCATCCCACAAAGGAATGCGACCATTGAAGTCTCCCAATAAAATAAGAGGGGAAGGAAAACCATTTAAAAGATTACCAAGTTCATTTCTCTCGATAGGAACACTGGGAGGCAGATACGGGATGCACAATGAATAAAAACGATTTATGAAAACTTTAAGATCAACAACCTGCAGTGACGAGTGAATCTGTAGGTAAATAAAAGGCAGTGGTGGCCCTGACCAGAAAATTAAGTGATGAAAAAACGATACCCAGGAAAACCAAAGTGAGCTGATTCTCCGAGCACTGTCTTTTGCAAACAAATGGAAACAGGAGATAATTTAAAGACGGGAGTTCCTCCCAGGAAACACGCAAACCGCGACAATTCCACTGCAGGATCTTGAAATTTGCTATTTTGAAGGTGTTTTCAGGGAAGCCACATTTAGACCTTACCTTTGCCAACCTGACTAGGCCGGCGAAGCTTATCTGATCCTACGTTACTTGTAGGCGCAGTAACGCCTGGGATTTCGTAATTGATGTGGAGATAGCTACCTGCAAACGAGTCTCCGAAACTCCAGAAGAGACCAGAGGAGGAGGATTCCTCGACAAAGACGTATCGGTATCGTTCTAGGAGGAGGTCTTATTTAGATGATGAGAAAAGAAACCATCCATGGCCATATGAAAATTGGATGAATCACTTTGATTACGTCTGACTGAGGGACATCTGTCGCTCCCACAAGGATTTTCCTTGGCGGGACGCCTGTTGAGTCTAGGGACTCAGCAGATCCCCGGTAACGTTTCTGATAAGTCTGAACATGAAACGTGGGAGAATTGTTAATATGTTGTTGTGGCGGTTTAAAAGTCTTGGACGTCTTTCGTGGTTTGGAATTCATGGTGGCGTGGACATCAACAATATGTACTTTTGTACGAGAAGTCTGCGGTGTACCTGGTGAAGATGCAATGGAAGGCTTTGCTGAAGATGTAGTGGTTGAAGGAGGTGAAACTTTCCAAAACAGAAAATCTGTTGCAGACAGTAAGTGAAGCAGCGACATTCTCACAGGAACGGGAAGAAACATTCGATGGTTGAGAAAGGCGGGAAGGTGTTGCAGCTTTATTTCATGTGGTAGATATAGAGGAACTAGAGTGAGGGGAGGAGGCGTATGTATTTGCCCGACCATCTTTCTGTCTAAAAAGAATTTCCCGCCTGGCACTACCAAAACTAATGAATTGAGAATTAGCAAGTTGAAGGATGATGTCTAGGCGGTACCTCTTACATTGTCGAAAGCACAGTGGATGAGCTTCCCTGCAGATGAAGCAATAAGGGTCTGATTCACATTCAGGGGTAGGGTGGGAGTCAAGGGCAGAACAGTGAACACACCGGGAAAGACTTGTACAATTATGCCTTCCATGACCGAAATCGTAACACAAGTAACATTGCAATGGACGATCGATGAAAGCATTTATTGAGAGAGAGAGAAAGAGAGAGAGAGAGAGAGAGAGAGAGAGAGAGAGAGAGAGAGAGAGAGAGAGAGAGAGAGAGAGAGAGAGAGAGAGAGAGAGAGAGAGAGAGAGAGAGAGAGAGAGAGAGAGAGAGAGAGAGAGAGAGAGAGAGAGAACCGATCTTAACACGGTCAGGAAGAAAAGAACCATAGAATGTAAACATTATCATATTACCATTGCCTTTAATCTTCGCCACTCGTTAAACATTACTTGGATTTAACTGAAGGATATCATCTTCTGAGAGTTCGTACAGGTCCTGGTTGTAAAATTACTAGTAACACTCTAATGAAAATAATACCAAAGAAAATAAATATTGTCAGTCTGCAATGATTCAGCAAACACTGATATCGTGTTCCTAGGTGGTAGAGCATCCACTTCCACCAAACTGACTCGTGTGGATGAGGCAGGGACTGCCACACTGGAAACTGAGGCAGTGGAAAGTTTTCCAGGTGTGGTAGAGATGTGAGTCATGTTTCATCACGCCTGATGAGATAATGTTTGCAGCCTTTCAAATGATATATGATTGAAATATGATGAATGAGAGGGTAATACAAGATATTACTTAAGGTTGTGCTTTGTTAGGATCTTCATCTCTATCAAAATTTATTTTGTAGGCTTGTGGCAAATCAACTAGTATATCGACAGTAAATTTTCTATCATATTTCTGCAAGGAATACATTCTTGACCAAGAAAGATAGAACCAACAATAGTGTAGGTAGTGTGTTGCTACCAGAATTCAAACCTATTCATGAATAATCATGAACTTTGCAATAACACTAATTATTATGAGTTGGAAGTGTAATGTTTAGTGATAAAGAGTGATATCTGCTGGACTGGCTGGCTAAGTCAAACAAGATTATGTATATATATATATATATATATATATATATATATATATATATATATATATATATATATATATATATATATATATATATATATATATATATATATATATATATATATATATATATATATATATATATATATATATATATATATATATATATATATATATATATACTCGTATATATATATACTTGTGATCTTCTGGCTTTCCTTACTGAGTCTTGGTCATCCTCTTTTAGAGATTTTGGTGAAACTTTTGCTGTTGCCTTGGACATATCAAAAGCTTTTGATAGAGTCTGGCACAAAGCTTTGATTTCCAAACTATCCTCCTACGATTTCTAGCCTTCTCTCTGTAACTCCATCTCAAGTTTCCTTTCTGACCGTTCTATTGCTGCTGTGGTAGACGGTCACTGTTCTTCTCCTAAATCAGCGGTGTTCCTCAGGGTTCTGTCCTGTCAACCACTCTCTTCTTATTATTCATTAATGATCTTCTAAACCAAACTTTTTGTCCTATCCACTCCTACACAGAACGCCTGACTTCTGATCTTTCTAAAATTTCTGATTGGGGCAGAGCAAACTTGGTATTGTTCAATGCCTCAAAAACTCAATTCCTCCATCTATCAACTCGACACAACCTTCCAGATAACTATCCCCTCTTCTTCAATGACACTCAACTGTCCCTCTCTTCTACACTAAACATCCTCGGTCTGTCCTTTACTTATAATCTGAACTGGAAACTTCATATCTCATCTCTAGCTAAAACAGCTTCTATGAAGTTAGGTGTTCTGAGACGTCTCCGCCAGTTTTTCTCACCCCCACAGCTGCTAACTCTGTACAAGGGCCTTATCCGTCCATGTATGGAGTATGCTTCACATGTCTGGAGAGGTTCCACTCATACTGCTCTTCTAGACAGGGTGGAATCAAAAGCTTTTCATCTCATCAACTCCTCTCCTCTAACTGACTGTCTTCAGCCTCTCTCTCACCGCCGCAATGTTGCATATCTAGCTGTTTTCTACCGCTATTTTCATGCGAACTGTTCTTCTGATCTTGCTAACTGCATGCCTCCCCTCCTTCCGCGGCTTCGCTGCACAAGACTTACTTCTTTCTCTCACCCTTATTCTGTCCACCTCTCTAACGCAAGAGTTAACCAGTATTCTCAGTCATTTATCCCTTTCTCTGGTACACTCTGGAACTCCCTCCCTGCTTCTGTATTTCCACCTTCATATGACTTGAATTCCTTCAAGAGGGAGGTTTCAAGACACTTATCCACCAATTTTTGACCACTGCTTTGACCCTTTTATGGGACTGGCATTTTAGTGGGCATTTTTTTCTTATTAGATTTTTGTTGCCCTTGGCCAGTGTCCTCCCTACATAAAAAAAAAAAAAAAAATATATATATATATATATATATATATATATATATATATATATATATATATATATATATATATATATATATATATATATATATATATATATATATATATATATATATATATATATATATATATATATATATATATATTTTTTTTTTTTTATTATTTTTTTTTTTTTCAGTAGTGTGTATGAGCCCACCCAATGTTATTTCTTAAGAGGCAAATATTTAGATTTATCCTATTGTTTTGCACAAGAATTATATTACCATTTCTTAATGTAATGCCAGTACATATCACGTTAAATTCCCACAGGTGTTAGGAGTTATTTTCTGTTATCTTCTTGTCTTTTGCTCCCAGTGTCACAGTTGCTCCTAAATTTTCTTAAGTGTATATTTTTACATGTCTCAGGGCCAAGTGAATTTCCACCTTCTCTCGAGCTTGTGTTGGAGGAGGAAGAAGGTGTAGTGGTCCACAGCCTTACCTCTTGGGGCTTCTCGTTGCCTTTCCCTGAAGTTCTCCCGGAGACGCACGCAAGTGATCGTGACCCAAATGAGGAACCTCAGAAGGATCCTCCATCACCACCAAGGCGACAGAGAGTTAAAATGGAATAGCAAAGGTATAACAGAGGAGGCAGTATTGCGGATGTTGCAAGTGGAAAGACATCACAGTTTTTTGTATGAAAAGCGCAATTCTTTGGACCGGCTAAGAGGTACTTAACCGCTTTAGGAACACATTTGATACTTTTGTTAAGCTGTGGCAGACTAAACAAAATAATATCTAAGTAAATTTTTTGTAGCCTTTTTTTTGTATATTTATATATAAGTAGCTAAAATCAAGAGTTATTAATAATTAGCATTTACTGTAATATAATTACCATTAACTTTAATCTTAAGAAATAGCCATTATTTATTTAAATATTTAAGTGTATGGCATAACCATATTTTATGATCTGACTGCAATTTTATTCATAATGCGATTTACATTTACTAATGTTTAGAACTGTTAAGGCTTTATGATATACAATATGATGTGTGATGGCCTTCAAATACTTAATTCACTCCTCTGCAAGAATTACTAATGAACTACCTCTGCTCTGGTTTTAATGAAGTTATTTAGTGATAAAATAGTCATTATCACCATCATTATAAAGAGATGGTGAAAAAACAAACAAACAGTCGTTTAAACATTATGTAGGATAGTGTGTTTTCTTACGCATAATTTTCTATGCTGGATAAAAAAAAAAAGTGATGTGAAGCACAAATGATTTGAAATATTACTGTATGATCTCACAGACTATGATACCTCGAGTTTTGGATGAAGAATATATCTCCGTTGCAAGTATTGTAGAATACTTTTTTTTCTCTCTCTCACATTACCATTGTATTCTGTACTTTGGGATGCATTCCATGCAGATATCTTAGTTATCTAGGGCAAAATAAAGATTGTAGTTTTGTATGATAAAAATAATATGTTTTTATTATACAATAAATGTTGTCATCTTCATCAGTAAATCCTACCACTTTTAAAGTAATACTGTGTTTGAATTAATTTTTCGGTTTTCCTGACTTCATAATGTGTTAGAACAAATAATTTTTTATTTATTTATTTTTCATTATAACAATTCTAACTGTTCATCAATACATTGTTATATTTTTATGTAACTAACTGATTAGCTGTTGTCAATTTAAGTTTGCTTTCTATATGTAAATACTATGACATACTTTGTTTTTCACAGTGAGACAGGTGATGCTGGCAAATGTTATAATAAATTATACTTTTATCTCAGGATTATATAGTTCCATCATTATAGTGCTTTCTTAAGCTTTGTGCCAAACCATACATTCCTAGAAGTACATTACCACCATATTCTCCATGCTCTAATTTTCTTCGGAGATTGCAGTTTGTTCAAAATAATGAGTCGTGTGTACTTCCAGGGAACCTTGCAACACAATTCATGATTAAGTGTTCACTATAACGCAACCTGACAATGAAGAAATGGTTCCCTTTACCATTATTGTCAAGATGCTCATTTTGGCTTGGTGTTTTTTATAGCAATATGTGTACCATCCGCAATCATTTTATAAAAACTTGCTTTTCTTACAATTTTTCACACTACAGTTGTGCGTTGCTGTAGTCCGCTGGGCATCTTAACCTCTGTGAGTACTTTCCTGTAGAAGGAATTTCAAAGCAATTAACACTTGTGTTGCAACAGGCAGAGCACGGGCTATGCCAGTTAGTGGAGCAACATGTGGATATAGTTCATGGGACACCTGCACAATTTCTTCACGCAGAAATCTATGTAAATTTGCAGTTTCAGCTAGTACTCTCTCCATGACTCCCCGTAACCTACTGGACCACCCCATAAGATAAACTAACCTAACATTTTGCAACCTCCTAACTAGGGGGGATTTTGCCCCTCCTGGACACCCCCATACGGTAAAATAACCCAACCTAACATTTTGTAACCTAAATGATAAAGTTTCTGGCCTCCCTGGACCCTCCATAAGATAAACTAACCTAACATTTTGTAACCTCCTAACCAGGGTGGTGGCTATGTCCTCCATCCCCACCCCCGGGCCCTACATAAGGTAAACTTATTATTAATTTCTGACAGGGTAAAATGGCGCTAGAAATGCTCAAGACAGTGAGATGTAGAACCTGTGAAAGGTTGTAGTAGCAGGTTGTAGCAGTAGTCATTCCAAGGAAAATCAACAAAATACCTCATCAAGTCCCCCCAACTAGCAGAGGCAAAACGTCAGTGGCACCTTCGCTTAGGGGGATCCTGAGAAGGGATTGAAGTGATAGGACAAGATAAAGGTATGAGATTGTGATCGGAGGAGCCCAACGGAGAAGAAAGGGTGACAGCATAAGCAGAAGGATTAGAGGTCAGGAAAAGGTCAAGAATGTTGGGGGTTTCTCCAAGACGGTCAGGAATACGAGTAGGGTGTTGCACCAATTGCTCTAGATCATGGAGGATAGCAAAGTTATAGGCTAGTTCACCAGGATGGTCAGTGAAGGGAGAGGAAAGCCAAAGCTGGTGGTGAACATTGAAGTCTCCAATAATGGAGATCTCTGCAAAAGGGAAGAGGGTCAGAATGTGCTCCACTTTGGAAGTTAAGTAGTCAAAGAATTTCTTATAGTCAGAGGATTTAGGTGAGAGGTATACAGCACGGATAAATTTAGTACGAGAGTGACTCTGCAGTCGTAGCCAGATGGTGGAAAACTCGGAAGATTCAAGAGCGTGGGCACAAGAGCAGGTTAAGTCATTGCGCACATAAACGCAGCATCCAGCTTTGGATCGAAAATGAGGATAGAGAAAGTAGGAGGGAAGAGAAAAGGGGCTACTGTCAGTTGCCTCAGACACCTGAGTTTCAGTAAGGAAAAGAAGATGAGGTTTAGAAGAGGAGAGGTGGTGTTCTACAGATTGAAAATTAGATCTTAGACCGCGAATGTTGCAGAAGTTAATGAAGAAAAAGTTGAAGGGGGTGTCAAGACACTTAGGGTCGTCGACAGAAAGGCAGTCTGACCTGGGGACATTTATGGTCCCCTACCCAGATGGGGACTCCGAGACTGGTGTAGGAGTCGCCATGATGAATTTAAAATTTTTGAGTGAAGGGTGTGTGTGTCGCCATGATGATTTTAAAAATTTTGAATGAAGGGTGTGTGTGTTATTAGGTGCTTGTAGTTTTGTGTGAAGAAAGAGGGTTGTTTTTAGAGGTCAGGCTGTGACTGCCCTCTTGTGTTGTGAGACACAAAGGGAAACGTTCAGTAAGGTCACAGCTGGGTTTAATGATAAGTTCACAGTTCCCCTGAGCAGTGCTTTAGACCTCACTGGGAGTAATTATCGTTTAGGCAGGTGTCTACTGCCCCCTCCGGAGAGGAGAAGGTCATATGGTGGAACAGTCTTTGGTAGAGAAATGCCATAACTGTGAGGGTGCTCACTATACTTTTTCATGTGACTGCCCGCGTGAATAGTAGAGAAAAAAGGTCCTGCACAGTTAAGACTACTGAAGAAATCTCTTACTATAAAGCAAGGATGCGAGTGAGGCAGACGCAGGCCGCGCCTGCTTCAAACATTTTATACACCTCAAGAATAAGAGTTCAGCCCAAGATGTGCACTGTAGCCATCCAGACTGATCCGCCGCCCACTGCATCTACCACCGCAAACTTCTGCCTTTATCATTCCTAAATCTACGTCTACTACTATCAAAACCTCTACTCCTATCACCTCCTCTGCTCCATATATGTCTGCTATTTCTTCCACTCACAGTAAGCATGAAAAAAACGACAAGTCAAGTTAAATTTTACAAAACTTGAACGACAACGCCCTTCTCATGTAGTCCCTGTTCCCGCGCCCTCGAGTTGGATTTATCACACTCGCTCCCTCTCGATCAGCACCGCAGAGTTAACAAATGATGAATCTATGGACGTCATCACTGGCAAAGTCCAGGAGAGGTCCCCCGGCAGCGCCTCAGAGCGCATAAGAACTAAGAAACACGGTCACCACCGAACCTCTTAAGCAATAATGTTCGAAGTGTTATAACATAACTGTAGAACTATTCAGAATAAAGATTCATATTTGTCACTTTTAGTGAACATAAACAGGTCTTCTGTTATCGTTCTACAGGAGACGAGACTGCAAGATCAGCCTGATCCTGTAGTGCTAAAACCCTACCATCCATATGGAAGATATGAGGGACACGACGTTGCCATATACATAACGCAAAACACTTAACAAAGACATAAGTGCTATTGAATACAACTCTGGAAGCTGTCGCGAGCAGGGTGAGATTCAACGACACGTATCTGGCTATCTGTTCCCTCTACCTGCCTTCCATTGCCCTCATTGTTGATGACGACATACACTGATGACGACGTACACTGACGGTTCCAAGACTTATAAATGTCTTGGTACAACCCTGTGGTCGTGTGAGTGTGCCCTCAGGTTCCAATTGCTTTTCCATACATCGATGTTTTCTGCTGATCTTTTTTGTTACTGATAAGGCCATATATTATGCATTGAATTCACTCATTATTCTCCTTCAGGCAATAAGAACATAAGAAAGAACATAAGAAATAAGGGAAACTGCAAGAGGCCATCAGGCTCACACGTGGCAGTCCCTGTAAGAAATATAGCTACCTTTTTCCACCTATCATCCCCATCCATAAATCTGGCTAATCTTCTCTTA
Organism: Scylla paramamosain; assembly: GCF_035594125.1. Classification (NCBI taxonomy): domain Eukaryota; kingdom Metazoa; phylum Arthropoda; class Malacostraca; order Decapoda; family Portunidae; genus Scylla; species Scylla paramamosain. The sequence goes on from NC_087169.1 coordinate 6,108,174, forward strand.
AAGCTCCCTAATGACTCGGCACTAACAACTTGATCAATGAGTCAGTTCCATTCATCTACCACTATTTGAGAACCAAATTCCTTTCTATCTCTTTTTAAACCTACATTTTTCAAGCTTGAGCCCATTATTTTTTAATCTATCCTGGTTACTGATCCTATGAATTTTGCTTATTTCCCCCTTGTTATAATCTTTATACCACTTAAAGACTTCTACCAAGCCCCTTCTTAACCTACGTCTCTCTAAAGAATGTAAATCTAACAGCTTCAATCTCTCTTCGTAAGGAATACTCATCCCCTATATCCTTTTAGTATCTTTCCTTTGCACTGATTCTAATAGACCTATATCCTTCCTGTAATAAGGGGACCAGAACTGCACAGCGTAGTGTAGATAACGTCTGACCAGCGCCAAGTATAACTTTAATATTACTTCTGGACTTATACTTTTAACACTCCAAAAAATTAATCCTAATAAGTTATTTGCCTTGTTTGTGGCTTCTACGCTTTGCTTTCTTAGGTGGAGTTCAGAGCTAACTATAACTCCTAAATATTTTTCATACCTAAACCTACCAGAGCTTCGTTGTTTATTGTGTACCTACTGTGTGGGTTTCCTCTACCTACGCTAAGCCCTTTGCATTTGTTGATATTAAACTGCATTTCCCATCTGTCTGTCCATTCGTTCATCCTATCAAAATATGCCTTACAAGGCGATGGCATCTGATTCTTACCTAATTAATCTACCTATCTTCGTGCCATCCGCAAATTTACTAACATTACTACTAATTCCACTATCCAAGTCATTGATGTATATTACAAACAACAATGATCCTAATATTGATCCCTGTGGCACACCACTAATTAATTGACCTCACTCGAATTTAGAGCCGATTATTACAACTCTCTGTCGCCGGTCGCTTAGCCATGGCTTTATCCAGTCTAACATTTTCCCATCTATCCCGTGCGCCCTTACTTTTCTCAGTAGCTTCTGATGGGGCTTACTGCCTGGGCCGCGGTCTCTCTATAACGCAAACCATCCTTCTGGGTGATGAGCACCCGGATGTGGTCGACAGACTGATAATTTTCCTGACCGCGACAAACTTAATCAGAGAGCTGTGATTTGTAGGTACGATAATATATAACATGTCATATCATGCACCTTGTAAACATAACTGATAAGATGTGTATACACATGTGTATAAATAAATGTATGAATGTATCTGCATTGTGTACTGCGTGATTTTTATGTGAACGTGTTTCTCATTACATACTTACATAATACGTTATAATGCTGCATAGCCTCCCTTCCTGTGTGCCTGTGTGTTACCCCTTTCTCTTTCCTACCCTGACAAGGACAATGGTTGTGTGACAAAAGTAGGAACCGCGTGTGAAGGAATACTTTTGTGTTATATATTGTATTTGGTAAAAAAAAAAATGAATAAATAAATAAATAAATAAATAAATAAATAAATAAGAAAACAAATGAATAAGAAAAATGAAAAAAAAAATGTACGAAATATAAATACATAAAATTAAATGACAAAAAAAAAAAAACAATAATATAAATGGCCTAATGCCTACGCTAGGGTGATGGCAAAAAATAAATAAATAAATAAAATAAAATAAAAAATAAATAAATAATAAATAAAATAAAATAAATAAATTAATTAATTAATTAAATAAAAAAAAAACTTAGTACTCCCCAAGTAGTGTACAAGTGATTGTTCTGAAGAAAGAATCACGTTTGACAGCACAGGAACTGAAATAAATGTACCATGAAGAACAAAAGAATGCCTCGGAGAGGACAGTGCAATATTGTCTTCTGAAAGACCTCAAGCTTCCTATCCGCACTATTGCACTCGAACCACTTCTCACGGGCAATGTAAAAAAAAAATAATAATAATAAATAAATAAATAAAATAAATAAATAAATAAATACAAATTAAATTATCCATGGAACATAAGGACAGGACTATAGACCAATGGATGAAAGTCACGTGGTCTGATGATAGTATTTTCCAAGGGCCGTACTAAGAAACATTCTCAGAGTTCGTCTCAGCCTTCTGCTTAGACTTGTGCTTATCTCTTAAGCAGACTTTAAGTTATGCTGAGACGAACCCTTAAGTTCCAGTATGAAATGGTGAAAGAGAAAAACAGTGAAATCTTAAATCTCTCAATTTTGAGTTAATAGTGCAACCTTTTTACCTTTTTTTTTTATCAAATAACACAAAAATAAGAAAAAAAAAATCATCGATTTTGTAAGGAGTGAGGGCATAAATTTATGTTTATTAATAAGCAAATTAGATCCCGAGCAAGGCGAATGTATTTCCTCTCAGTGTTTACGTCCTTGACCCAGCGTTTTCCAGTCACTCCCACTCAGCTGCGTCTTCTTTCCAGCCTTTATTTTTTTTTTTTTTTAGTATGGAGGAGATAATGACCCCTAAGGACGAAAAGGCCAATAGAGAAAAACCCAACTGGACCGATGACGAGACATCTTCCTCGTCCAGTTAGTATATGAGGAAAGATGTAGTCTGAAGGGATTCATTTATACAGCGGCACAAAATAGCTGCATGGGGCTCTATTACTAAGAAAGTAAATGATACTCCAACAACAGGACACACGAAACCCCAAGGTCATAATTACTATCATTGCTGCAGGGCTGCAAATAACACTGTAATTATTACTTTAATTACTAGCGTCAGTGCATCACTCATTCCTGTGGAGGTCTCCAAGGCATATCCCGCTAAAAATGTCACAAATAACACTTGCAGTTTTATTCTATACATATGTCCAACAGTTCAGAATCACCCAGGTCATCGAGACCATCCTTACAGGGCTGATAATTCTTGAGGTGGCGGGCTCGGGTTCGACGGTCGGCCATCTTTGTTTGGTTAACTTAGTTATGGCATAACTCTTAAAGTTAAGCAGACTCCGGACTTGTCTTACATATAAGACTTAGACTGAGCACAACTTGGAAAGTTAAGCACAACTCTAAGGAAAAGAGTTGGACTGAGTCAAACCTCTATAGTTGAGAATCTGAATCTTTGTTAATATGGCCGCAGGTACTCTCCTCTCATCATGTAAAGGTTAGCCGCCCATCTAGCTGTAGCCGCTACGGCCAGCGATTTACAATACCGACAATCAAACAGTCCTTTTGTCACAGTGTTGGACTGCTTTAATGGGATGATGGGTCAAAGAGGGCTGTATTTCTTGCCAAAAGGTGTAACAATGAATTCCGAAAGATACAAGGAAGTGTTCCACAATAATCTGTTTGACAGCTTTGTTATTCATAGGACCACCACATTCATTCATGACTTAGTCCCATGCCATCCTTCTAAAAGAATTAAAACACTTCTCAGCAATAAAAAAAAAATAAAAATATCAACATGTTGGAATGGCTTGGGAATAGTCCTGACATTAACCCTATTAAGAATGCATAGAAAGTCATGAAAGATAAAGTGAAGGACGAAAAACCCACGTCTCTCCCACACTTGCTGTACATCAATGAAGACGTGTGGTACAACAAAATTGATCTATAATATTTTGTTTTACTAGTTATGAGCATGCCATAAAGGATTTCAACAGTCATCAAAGCCAAGGGAGATATGACCACATATCAAATAAAAGTATGAAGTACACACCATATTTTATTTTTCATTCTTTTTGTAATGACTTAATTTTCCATCGTGGGCGGACAGGGTTCCGACTTCATTTGCGATGATATAATCCAGTAAGTTATTTTCCTTGTCACTGCTATAAAAAGAAAAGAGCAATGGTGACAAGTTTTCTCCTTATCTAACTATCATATTGCACACAAAGGCATCTCGCATCTTTTGGCTCAGTATAACACAAGATCTAATATTGCTATACATATTTCCGAACACATTAAGAATCTTGCCTTTCACGTATCCCTTGCCAGCTTATACTAAATCCCTTTACGTAATGCCATATATACATACATATATATATATATATATATATATATATATATATATATATATATATATATATATATATATATATATATATATATATATATATATATATATATATATATATATATATATATATATATAAAACTTTATTGCTTGTTTGTGGACTGTAAAAACAAATTATCTATCTACCTATCTATCTATCTATCTATCTATTTATCTATCTACCTATCTATCTATCTATCTATCTATTTATCTATCTATCTATCTATCTATCTAATTATCTATCTATCTATCTATCTATCTATCTATCTATCTATCTATATCTATATATATATATATATATATATATATATATATATATATATATATATATATATATATATATATATATATATATATATATATATATATATATATATATATATATATATATATATATATATATATATATATATATATATATATATATATATATATATATATATATATAGATAGATAGATAGATAGATAGATAGATAGATAGATAGATAATTAGATAGATAGATAGATAGATAGATAGATAGATAAATAGATAGATAGATAGATAGATAGGTAGATAGATAATTTTTTTTACAGTCCACAAACAAGCAATAAAGTTTTTTTTTTTTTTTACAGTTAAACAATTCAATTATGCATTTACGTTGGAACGTTTTAGCTAAGATTAATGAATCATAAGCAGGCCTGAAGCCTGCTTATGATTCATTAATGATATCCACAGTTTTTGATAAATTACAAAGCCTCTCATTTAATATAGAAGTGAAAATCTTCCCCATGCAGCTAAGTACAGTGATCCCTCTATAGTTGTTAACATCCTTTACGTCACCTTTATTCTTATAAAGAGGAACTATTATATATTAATTATAGAATAACTTGACATAAAGAGGGCACAAAACGTTCTGTGTACTGTTGATGTATTCATTTAATACCATGTCAGTTGCTGCAAACTGAGCTTTCTTAATTTTATTTATTTTTTTTTTTATTTTTTTTTTTATTATCAATTCTTCCTTGACAATTGGACCTCCAAGTATTGGAGAAGAATCAACGTTATAATCATTAAAGTCATTTATATGATCCCCATAATTTCCACTTTCGTCGTCACCAGCTGGATGTTTGAAGTGTTTATAGAATTCATTGTAAGATATGGATATTTCACAGTTGTCTCTGGCCATTTAGAATTTTTCAGTATTATTTGGGATTATCATGATTTGTATTTACTCCTTTTAGGTTTCCTTTATATTTCCTGCTTCTTTCAATCATGATGTTCAATTAGCAGAGTTCCTGTGTAGATGGCACCTAGACCTGGATTTATAATATTCCTTTTTTGGCCTCGAGCATTGCTTATCACACCCCACTACGGAAGCAATGTTGGACTTTTATTTAATATATTTTTTTTTGTTTATTCATTTATTTATTTTTTTTTTTTTTGGCTTTGTAGAAAAAAATAAATAAATGCTAGCACTGTCAAAATGTGTTTCAATTCCTGATTAACATCATCAATAGATAAAACATGTACCTTTGCAATAAATTAATGTACCTTATCTTAATCAATGTAATTCACACAATCTCTCTCAACATTCTATTTTATTGGCTTCAAACTTTCTCCAACCTTCAACTTTGCTGTAGATACATTATAGAATAAATAATATATAAATAAAATAGATAAATAAAACTTAATTTAATGTGTAGTCCACAATGTATATCAGATAACAATTGATCAAAATCAAGCACTAAAAAAAAATTCAACAAACAGGATTAACACAGGTGAACAGAAAAAAAATAATCGATGGTTGTGTGATATGTTGCTGTAAGTTTGCTCCAACATCACGCCCAGCCCATACTAACCAAGAAGACAATACCAGGCAAACCACTCCCTCCACTACAGCCCCTGTAACATAGGTGGGCGGTGGCACGCCTGTCCACCAGCTATAAGATCTCGTTCCTATTCATACTTCAGCAGCAGTGGACGATACCTCACCCTCACAACACGAGAGCGTTCCACACGGATTCAATAGCTCAACATAAACTTCATCACAACCGAGACATTCCTATGCTCCTTTCTGCTGAGGCATGCTAGGCTCTGTGGAACAGTCTAGTGTAACAGACGGACATTAAAACTTTCCTATGTACCAGATATTAAAGTGTTATGTTAATACTTGGTTGGTGTTGACTCGGTGTGGTCTTTGTAATTTTCACCGTTTTCCCGGCATCTCATTGAGAATGTCCAGCTTAAAAAAAAAAAAGTGAAATTGTCAAATGACTTCTGTAACTGTTGAATATATATATATATATATATATATATATATATATATATATATATATATATATATATATATATATATATATATATATATATATATATATATATATATATATATATATATTGTTGCGACCACAAATTCCTGTCTGTCTCTCAGCTGGCTGTTACAAATGGGATAGCTACCCCCAAGTCACCTCCAACGTGACTGGATGCAGGGCTTAATATGGGTTACAAGGTCTACTTTTAAATTATACATCATTCTTACCAAAAGTCATAACATCAGGTTACACAAATGAGGTCATCTGTCTGTTTTACCCACCCAATGGCTTCTGAGGAGTTTTGGAATCAGTGGCTGTTACAAATTTTTGGATAGTTAAATTTGAAGTGTCTAGTATCTCTACAATAATAACACATGGCTTGCACACTGTACCTAGGAGTGCTGTGTTACATGTTCCCCATCTGTCTCCGTCGAGGACTGGGTGGAGACTTATTACCCACGGGGCTTACTCACCCAGAATTATTGCCAAAACCACTACTATACCTTGGGCCTCCAGATAAACTGGCGCCGGCAGCGCCACCAGACAAGGCATCACCAGAACCCCCCAATCGTACCACCAACCCAGCGTGGCACAGATCAGTGCACCAACACGTGGTCATCCGATAAAGTCGTTGCCTCCTATAGGCTTCCTATACTGCAGCCTATACACTTCCGGCTGCAGTTCATAAGCTTTCATGATGTCAATCCTAAATTCCTCATAATCCTCCGAATCTTCAACTGACATCCTATCATAAACTTCCAATGCCTTGCCCTTCAACATATTTGCCACCAGGCCAACCCATCTGTCTTGAGGCCAATTAAATTTTGCTGCCTTTTTCTCAAATATTCTAAACCACTCTGTTACCTTTTCATTAAACTTTGGTATCAATTTCAAACTCCTCACCATCTGGCTTTCTGCAGAGTCTTCCCTCACTCTTTCCCTCTTCAAGTCATAAGGTGAGTTAACTTCTATTCTAGTCTTCTCCAACTCAAACATTCTCTTCTTCTCAGCTTCTTCCTTATCATACATTTTCGCCTTCTTCTCCTCGGCCTCAAGTAACTTTGCCTTTTCCTCGGTTTCAAGTAACCTTAGCTCTCTCTCTTGTTCAACTAACCTCGCCTTCTCCTCGACCTCAAGCTTTTTGGCTTCTCTAGCCTCCTCAGTCTTTAATCTTCTCTCCTCAGCTTCCGATTCAAACCATCTTAATTATCTCTCCCTCTCAGCCTTCAACTCCATTCTCCTCATTTCCAACTTAAATCTCATTTCCTCAGACATGCTTTTGATTTGGGAGCAACCACCAACCCTGCGGGCAGGGCTAACGCGTCCGTGGACATTTTGGGTGTGACTGTGTCCTCACACCGAACTGGACTAAATCTACGCTGCCGTTCCCAGCACTGGAAGGGGACTTAAGTCGCGAGTCACCCCTGCTACCAGCCTGGCCTTCCATGGCTCAAAGTGAATGTAGGCACACCCATTACAACGAAACAAACAAACAATCGTCTCCCCAACGTGTAACCGGGTAAGTTGCATTATGGGCAATAAGTGAATCATTACTGGCCGGCCCATTTATATAGAATAGGAGTATCAGTGGTAGTCTGTCAGTAAGTGAAGTAGTGAATCACCCACTACAGTCCGGGAAGCGACTCCTGGGCTGTACAAGCGTACAAATCGAGTTTTGTGCACAATGAGTGGTGACTGACCCTCCTGTGTGTTCGTGGTCACTCTCCCGTTTGTAATGGTTTCTTGTATCTTTTCTTAGTGTCCTTACTACTACTGCCGGCTGAGGCAGTTCAGCAGCGGAGGACCAGAACTAATTACTCCCTCCCCTGGTCCTGACAAGGCCTGTTGTCCAGGAGGCAGTAAATGATACTACTCAGCTTGAGGCTATAACACTGTTGGGCAGTGAGAGAAATGTCACGGTGGGTGAAAGCAAAACGGTATACTATACCTCGTTCATATGTGTGTTATTTTGTGTTAACTGATTTTCCTAGACGTCGTTGTCAATTTTTCTGCAGCTGTGGGTGTTAAGTGTTGTTTACAGCATCTCCTTTGTCTGTGGGTTGGTAAAACATTCTGGCGACCTCAACTTAGTGTGACCTGGAGTTACGACTATCGTGAAAAGGGTGCAGGAGTCCCAAGTGACCCTGTGCACCCGTCTTTGAGCCCTGCACTGAGTCCACGTAGGAAGTGGCTCACTGTGGCTAGTCCAGGTGCAGCAGCTAGGTAATTGTGGTTGTAACAGAAATTGGTGACCTCGCCACCTGGGGACCTTCGTCGCTACGTGGGGAAGACAGTTTGTTGTTCGTTGTTTGTTTCCTTGTTTTGTATGTGCCCACATTTAGAGTAAACCATGGAGGGCAGGGCTAGTAGCAGGGGTGACTCGCGACTTGAGTCCCTTACCTCTGCTGGGAGCGGCAGTGTAGATTTGGCCTATTTCGGCGTGAGAACACCTAGTCCCATCCATAGCCTCCACGGATGTGTTAGCCCTGCCCGCAGCGTTGGTGGCTTCTCCCAGACCGAAGGCATGTCTGAAGAATTGAGATTCAAATTGGAGATTGAATTGAATTGAAAGGTGAGGAAAGGAGAATGAAGTGTGAGGAAGCTAGCGAATCCAGGAGGCTTGAAGCTGAGAAGGAAGCTAAGAGGCTTGAGGCCGAGGAGAAGACCAGATTACTTGAAGCCGAGGAAGAGAAAGAACTGACGGTTCTTGGAGCAGAAAAGGAGAAGAAGGCGAGGATATATGAAAAGGAAATGAAGATCCTTGAGGCTGAAAGAAAAAAGGAAGAAGCTGAGAAGAATAGGATGTTTGAGCTGGAGAAGACTAGGATTGAAAAGAAACCACTTCATGGCTTGAGGATAGGAAGAACTGAGGAAGATACAGTGGAGGAGTTTGAAGTTGATTCCTGAGTTTGATGAAAGGGTGACAGAGTGGTTTAGGAGATTTAAGAAGAACACCTATGAATTTGACTGCCTCAGGACAGATGGGTTATCCTTGTTGCTAATATGTTGAAGGATAAGGCCTTGGATGTCAGTTGAGGATTTCGAGGATTATAAGGAGTTTAAGGCTGACATCATGAAAGCGTACGAGCTGCGGCCGGAGGCGTACAGGCTGCAATTCCGCGGAGGGAAGAAAAGGCCAAATGACTCATACTTAAAATGTACTCGTATCTTCAGGAGACATTTAAAAAGTGGATTACTAGCGAGCATGCCACCTCCTACCTTGAGTTAAAGGAATTCATGATAATGGAGCAGTTCATTAATGAGGCCGAAAGGGAGTTAGTACCGCGGTTCCGTGAGAAGAGGTTTAAAACCTTGAAGGAGCCATCTTCGTGGGAAGATGGCCACGTGTTGGTGCACCGGTCTGTGCCACAGTGAATTGGTGGTACATTTGATGGGGATGATGATGTGTCTGGTGGAGCGGCCGGTGCGATTTTATCTGGGAGTCCACGTTATAGTAGTGGCTCCAGTAACAAGTCTGGGCGAGTCAGCCCCATAAGTAATAAATCTCCACCCAACCCATTGTGGAGACAGTCTGGGATTATGCAACGCAGCACTCCCAGGTATAGTATACAGCCCATGAGTAATTATTGCAAGAACACTGGGCATTTTAAGTACAATTGCCTGACCGCCATTGCTTCCAAGACGCCCCAGAAGCCTTGATTGTGTCCCAGGGTCAAGACCAGTACGGTCCGGGCTGTGTTTGGTCGGGAGGGTGGGAAGGCCAGTGTGGCCGCCCCATCATCTGTTCTTGCCTCATCGTCCCCTGTACGGTTTGAGTTGGACTGGTGCCGTCCATTTTTGTGTCAGGGCACTGTTGAAATTCATGGGGTTATGTGCCATGTTACAGCTTTGAGGGACACAGCAGCACAGCAGTCGATCTGCAGGAATCTGACTGCGAGGCGAGTTGCCTCCGATCAGCCTGTGTGGTGCCGGAGAATTGGCGCCGCAGAGAGCTTCGCCACGGCAGAGATTAGGCTGACATGGCCGCTAGTGACCGCAGAGGCGCAGGTGGCACTAACAGGGGACCTGCCAGTGTTGGGGGTTGATTTCTTCTTGGGAATGACCTGGAAGGTGGAAGAGTTTGGGTGCAGCTCCCGTTCGCGGACGCCGTCCCAGATGTGGAGGATGCTGAGAGTGCTGACTCAGTTGTTACTCGCGAGGCGAGCACTCTGACGTCGGGTGCCCGCGAGATCTGACTTCAGGGGTCGACTGCAATAAAGAGGGCCACCACAACAGGAGCGCAGTGTTAGTACTTATGCCTTAGTGGGGGCAGAGTACCCAGGGGCCTGTCCCGCTGCTGGCGGAGGTTTTGACAAGCCAGAGCTAGACTCGTCTTTGAGTCATTGTGTTGGGACTGACTGCAAAAGTGCAGAGCCACCGCAAGGACCACCTGACTCTGGTGAGAGTGTTGTCGAGGGTGAGGCTGGAGTGTTTGATTTGGGTTGTGTGTTTGATGTCTTGCCTCACCCTGGGGAGCCTCTCGGAGATGGCACTCAGGCGGAGTTGTCACCTGGGGTTGAGGCTGTGGGCGCCAGTACTCAGTCTGGGCACCAGCTAATTGTGTCTGGTGTGTCAGAGGTCACTGCCAAGGGCGGGGAGACTCCTGGCTCTTCTAGGGAGGTGGAAGTTTCCTCTCCTGCGGGGTGCACTTGAGGCGGGGAGCAGGCTGCTCCCCTGCCGGAACCAGACACGGTGGGTGTTTGTTCACGGAGTGAGCCATCCGTGCTGGCAGCTGATGCAATAGCTGTCAGTATAGTTAGGGAGGGTTCTGCCGCTCTTGTATATGCTGCCTCACTACTTGTCAAGGAAGGAGTGGATGGCAAGGAAGCAGAGGGTCGGGTAGCACTATTGTGAATAGGTTAGCAGCTCCATTTTGATGTGCCATCCGCAGTTAAGGAGGTACGGGTAGCGGCCTTGTGCTTGGTTGCTTTGGAGTCAGGTTGACTCAAGGGCGTTTGGCGCCATTTTGGTGGTCGGGTGTGGCCACGTTTGTTGGGCGTAATCGCGCAGGTCAGGCTGGCAAGCCTGATGACCTCTTGGCTGGGGCCCCACTCTGTTGTGTTATTGCCGGTGTTGTTTCCCTTGATGTGGGGATTGTTTGTAATGTTCCTCGTCCGATTCCTCCTTCCGGGGCAAGTTGTTATGATATTTGACGTGAGCGTTACGGCGCCACGTCGGTAGGCAGCGCTGAGTAAGGCTGCCTGTGATGCTTTGCTGCTTGCCGCTCAGGAAGCACCCTCAATTTTGCGTGAGGCTTTGTTTGGCTAGGCTGTTAGTAATCGTCAGTTGCTTGGCCCGAGATGTGTAGTATGTTTTGATGGATGTCGGCTTCCTCGAAGCGACAAGGTATCGGGTTTGATGAGAGAGGTCTGAACATGGGAGCAGTTGCTAGGACCTCAGGAGCTGGCCCAGTGTGACGTTGGCCAGGCTCATGTTGGAGCCAGGGTTTGTTTCGTTTGGCTCCGTGTGCGAGGATGTGTGCTGTGTCCTGGAAAGGAGCACCCCTTAGCTAGCTGCGGCGATATCTCTGTCATCGAGCGATCGGCTGGATGAATGACGCGTATTAGTGCTGCATCTGACAATCAGACGCAGGCTTGGTGGTGTCAAACCCGGAAAGGAGTATATTGATTAGTTGAGAGCGCCCCAAGGACACCTCTGAGTTTTGCCAAGGAGGTGGCATTTTTATTTTGTCAATTTTATGGGTGTGGCACGGAGGTTCCATGAAGCCAGGAGGGGGCAACAGGGGTGATGTGGGCAGTGTAGGCACGAGTGAGAATATTGTTTGGCAAGGATGTTTTTTGACTGGCCTTGCCGTGGTAGTGCACCAGGAGACTACGGTCCTTGATGGGCTCATTGATTTGTGCAAGGATGCATGGATGTCTTTGCAGTATGACTCTGAAGGTTGTACAGTGTAGAGGAGGAGATAGAGATAGAGTAAAGCGTCTAGTGAAGAGAGAAAGAATGGTGAGAGTAGACTGAGTAGAGAAGACAGAGAACAGAGGACACGACGGAGACGGAGGAGAAAAGAATTCCAGAGTCACAGACGGATTTGGCGCAACTGTGGCTGCTGGAAAAGAGATTTCAATAAGATGCCCTGCAGGAAAAAGCTTGCACACCAGTGGAGCAGAGAAAACCACATGTCCTGGCGCAGTGCCGGAGACGGGTTTGGGAGGAGGAGGAAGAAGAAACGGCAGTCTGAGTTGAAGGGCTAAGTGGGAGCCCTATTATTTCTAGTTGAACATTAATTATTTATGTCAGTGCTATAGAATTCTTTGATGTTTTGTGATGAATATGCACCCCTTATTTAAGTCTGATGATGTGCCGGACAAGTGAGTTTTTTTTTTTTAATTTGTTGTTTCCTAAAGTTTTAATAAGCTTTTGTATAGCTTTCAAAAATTTTCATTTTTTGAGGGAGCGTGTAGTGTACAGCAATATAACGCAATGCAGAAAGGAAGAATTATGAAAGAGAAAAGACAATAAAAGAGAAGAGAGAGAGAGAGAGAGAGAGAGAGAGAGAGAGAGAGAGAGAGAGAGAGAGAGAGAGAGAGAGAGAGAGAGAGAGAGAGAGAGAGAGAGAGAGCTAAGGGTGCAGACACTAGCTGCACGATGCTGAGTGGCCGTTCGCTGACATTAACTTACAATAAGAATTTCCACGCCCAGAGACTCCTACCCCAATTAACTAATCTTATTTGAGTCACACCCAGTTCAACGCAGAAGAGTTGCCCTTGACAATGATAATCAGTGTTAATCTGGCCTCCTTTGTTTAATCAAAATTATTTTTAAAACTAAAATAATTTATTCAAGTAGAGACAGCGCGAGGAGCAGGTGTGGGGGTGCGGCTTTTCTGTGTGTGTTTGTGTGTGTGTGTGTGTGTTTTGCACTCCCCTCCCCCCCTTTTTAGCAGCAGCGCGGGAAGGTGGTCGGAGCACGTTCTCACGCTAAGACGCTACCGTGTTGCTGGACGGAGCAGACGTACTGATATATCGAGACGTACTCTAGTATTTACCGGAGACTAAGGTGGGATACCAGTTAGCTGGGTCAGTTGCCTTAAGGGGGATAAGTGAGTCATTACTGGCCGTAGGCCCCGGCCCATTTATATGGAATAGGAGTCTGTAGTAGTCTGCCACTAAGTGTAGTAAAGGATTACCATCTACAACCTGGGAAGCGACTCCTCGGCTGTACACGTGTACAACTCGAGTTTTGTGCACACTGAGCGGTGACTGACCCTCCTGTGTGTTCATGGGCACTCTCCCGTTTCGTAATGTTTTCTTGTGTCTTTTTTTAGTGCCCCTGATTGTTTTAAGTGCTACTGCGAGCTGAGGCAGTTCAGCTGCAAAGGACCTTAAGTAATTAGTCGCATAGTAAACTTTACTTCCTCTTCAGGTCCTGACAAGGCCTCTTGCCCAGGAGGGAGCAAATGATACTTCTCAGCTTGAGGCTACAACACTTTGTTGGGTAGTGGGAGGACCGTCACGATGGGTGGAAGCCCAACGGGGTATTATACCTCGTTCATATGTGTTTTAAGGTGTGTTAATTGTTTTTCCTGGACGTGGTTGTCGATTCTTCTGCAGCTGTGGATGTTAAGTGTTGTTTGGAGTATTTCCCTTGTCCGTGGGTAGGTAAAACAGACTGGCGACCTTAAATTAGTGTGACCTGTTGTGAAAAGGGTTCAGGAGTCACAAGGGACCCTGTACACCATTATTTGAGCCCTGCACTGAGTCAATGTAGGAGTTGGCTCGGTGAAGCTAGTCCAGGCGCGGCAGCTTAGTGAAGGGGCTGTGAATTGTAGTCGTAGCAATATATATATATATATATAGAGAGAGAGAGAGAGAGAGAGAGAGAGAGAGAGAGAGAGAGAGAGAGAGAGAGAGAGAGAGAGAGAGAGAGAGAGAGAGAGAGAGATGTGATTTACTCGGTCTACAGCAATATGTACTATACCTTTTTGTCAAAGCAGCATTTAATCCATCAAACGTGCTCACTCCAATATCCATTAAGTCCGCTAGTTTCTGGAAAACAGGCGAACCAGATCTTCTGAAGTACTCAATAAAGTCGGCTCCCCAGGCCATCATAGTAACCCTGTTTGTGATGAAAAAAAAAAAAAATCAAGGTTACTTGATAGAAGCTAATCTAAGATTCTTAAATATGGGTATTTATGTTTTTTTTTTCTTATACATACTTGTCTGCGGCATTTACAAGCTGCTCAATGGTTTCTGCTCTTTCGGGGTATTTTGGGAGCGTCAAAAATGCAATAAGAGAACCACGGTAGGCTGTCCCGATTACAAGGCATGACACCAACCAAGTAGCCACTAATACCCGTCCCGAATGACTATGAGGAATATGTTGTTGAATTACGCTCTGGGAAAGCAGTAATGCCAGTAATGTTCTGATTCTCCAAGCCAAGCTTTGGTCATCCTTAATATTATGTTTTATGCAGTATGATTGCATCTGAAAAGAATGAGATACTGGTTAACATTTTTTTTTTTTTTTGAAGAGGGGGGTGTCTTCTTATCAGACACCAATTAATTGATAAAATATTCTTGCATAGTTGACAACAATTTCATACCTGGTGAAGAATAACTGATAGAATCAATAGCATTCCAACTACAGAGGCCCAAACTTCATTTTTCAAAGGATAATAAAGGTTTAACCAGTTAGCTTCTATTTCAGGCTTAGCCATACTAAAGGCAAGGAAAGCTGAAGTAAATCCTGTTGTGTATTCAAATCTTTTCAGACGTTGGTACAGAACAAAGTGGTAGACGGGCGTAGCGAATGCTTTTCGTGTTGATGTGAGTTCTAGAGCCTAAATGAAAAGGAAAAATTACTGCATTAGACGTAGTTACTCCATTTTTTTTTTTTTTTTAAGAATATAAAACAGTTTATAAGCTCAATAAGTGTGTATTCTAATTTATATTAAGGAAGCCATTCCCAAAATATATTTAGCATTAAGTTAACAAGGATGCACTGAAATGGATTTGGAATGACTAACCTCAGACCAGAAGGTGATGGGTATAACTTTAAAAGTAAAATTGAGCTTATGAGCAATAGTCTCGAAAAGGAAATAATCCATTCCAGATCGGCGAATCGTGACTTCTCCTTCTAAGGTCATCAGTTGTTCTTCCACCCAAACCGGCTTATATGTAGTGGCTGTAACATTCACTTCCTTTCCATTGAAACTATATGCAAGAGAGATAGATAGAGAGAGAGAGAGAGAGAGAGAGAGAGAGAGAGAGAGAGAGAGAGAGAGAGAGAGAGAGAGAGAGAGAGAGAGAGAGAGAGAGAGAGAGAGAGAGAGAGAGAGGGGGGGGGGGATGAAACATCGTTGTTAATATCTACCATCATATCATTGTGAGAATTTTTCGTTTAAAAACAAAATCGTCCGCATCCCACGATTTTAATGCGTCCAGTGATCCGTGAAGCATTTTCTTAAATATGTATGGTAGCGTTCTAGTTTGGGTAAACTTCAATTAAAAATCAATTATATATGTATATTAACTACGTATATTAAAGTTATATCATGTTAACCATATTGGCATTTTATTAACCAATCAAAAGCTGCGCCCAGGGTTAATTACACGGGACAGGGTGTAGGTTGCATGTCGACTTTATTTTCAGGTAAAACAAAAATAATAACAATAATAATAATATATTTTTTTAAAGGTACTGATTTTCTTAATGATGCAATTAACGTGGCAAATCAAAATAAAGGTGCTGAGAAAAAAAATTATAGAAAAAAAAAGACAAATAGACAGGCTGTGACGTAATAATTAGTAGTAGCCTATTAGCCTAGTACAAGAGCGAAGGTGCCTCTGGCGTTTTGCCTCTGCTAGTTGGGGGGGACCAGATGAGGTATTTTGCTGATTTTCCTTGGAATGATTACTGCTTCCGTGTCAGAGACCCGTCTTTGTGTGCTGAGCGCATTACAGAGGTGATAGTGTTTGGCATGGAGGCGTACATTCCTCACTCTTTTTCTAATCCTAAACCTTCTAAACCTTAGTTTAACACAGCTTGTTCTCGTGTTATACATGATAGAGAGGTGGCCCACAAAAGGTACTTAAGCCTTCCATCACCAGAATCTCATGCACTTTATATTTCCGCCCGGAACCATGCCAAGTCTGTTCTCCAACTAGCCAAAAACTCCTTTATTAACAGAAAGTGTTAAAAACTTTCAAGATCTAACTCCCCTCGTGACTCTGGCATCTAGCCAAAAATATCTCCAATAACTTTGATTATTCTTCTTTCACTTCTTTATTTCAACCAGATGGCACTACGGCTTTCACATCTATTTCTAAAGCTGAACTCTTCGCTCAAACATCAAATCAAACTCTTTTAGCTCTGTCTGTCAAAATCTACCTTTCCTTCTTGCTGGAAGTTTCCCTACATTCAACCTGTTCCTAAAAAGGGTGACCGTTCTAATCCCTCAAACTACTGTCCTATTGCTTTAATTTCCTACCTATCTAAAGTTTTTTAATCTTTCCAAAACAGGAAGATTCTTAAACATCTATCACTTCACAACCTTCTATCTGATCGCCAGTACAGGTTCCATGAAGGCCGCTCTACTGGTGATCTTCTGGCTTTCCTTACTTAGTCTTGGTCATCCTCTTTTAGAAATTTTGGTGAAACTTTTGCTGTTGAATTGGACATATCAAAAGCTTTTAAAAGAGTCTGGCACAAAGCTTTGATTTCCAAACTACCCTCCTACGGCTTCTATCCTTCTCTCTGTAACTTCATCTCAAGTTTCCTTTCTGACCGTTCTATTGCTGCCATGGTAGACGGTCACTGTTCTTCTCCTAAATCTATTAACAGTGGTGTTCCTTAGGGTTCTGTCCTGTCACCCACTCTCTTCTTATTATTCATTAATGATCTTCTAAACCAAACTTCTAAAACTTCTTGTCCTATCCACTCCTACGCTGATGATACTACCCTGCACTTTTCCACGTCGTTTCATAGACGTCCAACCCTACAGGAGGTTAACATTTCACGCAGGGAAGCCACATAACGCTTGACTTCTGATCTTTCTAAAATTTCTGATTGGGGTAGAGTAAACTTGGTATTGTTCAATGCCTCAAAAACTCAATTCCTCCATCTGTCAACTCGACACAACCTTCCAGACAACTATCCCCTCTTCTTCAATGACACTCAACTGTCCCCCTCTTCTACACTGAGCATCCTCGGTCTGTCCTTTACTTATAATCTGAACTGGAAACTTCACATCTCCTCTCTAGCTAAAACAGTTTCTATGAAGTTAGGCGTTTTGAGACGTTTTTTCTCACCCCCCAGCTGTTAACTCTGTACAAGGGACTTATCCGTCCATGTATGGAGTATGCTTCACATGTCTGGGGGGGTTCCACTCATACTGCTCTTCTAGACAGGGTGGAATCAAAAGCTTATCGTCTCATCAACTTCTCTCCTTTAACTGACTGTCTTCAGCCTCTCTCTCACCGCCGCAATGTTGCATCTCTAGTTGTCTTCTACCGCTATTTTCATGCTAACTGCTCTTCTGATCATGCTAACTGCATGCCTCCCGTCCTCCCGCGGCCTCCCTGCACAAGACTTTCTTCTTTCTCTCACCCCTATTCTGTCCACCTCTCTAACGCAAGAGTAAACCAGTATTCTCAATCATTCATCCCTTTCTCTGGTAAACTCTGGAGCTCCCTGCCTGCTTCTGTATTTCCACCTTTCTATGACTTGAATTCCTTCATGAGGGTGGTTTCAAGACACTTAACCATCATTGTTTTACTACTGCTTTGACCCTTTTATGGGACTGGCATTTCAGTGGACATTTTTTTTATTGGATTTTTGTTTCCCTTGGCCAGTATCCTTCCTACATAAAAAAAAATAAAATAAAAAACTTCGTGGATTTGTGAGCATTGGTAGCATTAGTGGCTTGTTCCACAACTGCGTCTTAAATACACACACACACACACAGATATATATATATATATATATATATATATATATATATATATATATATATATATATATATATATATATATATATATATATATATATATATATACCCTGAAGCCATTGGCAGGCAACAAAGCCACTGACCAAGAGCAATAATAATTAATAAAAGAAAAAGGTGTAATAAAACACACTCAATGGCAATTCCCATAGAGAATTCTAAATTGAAAAATCCAATAATGGAGGATAAGCGTTTTGAAACCTCCTTCTTCAAAAAGTTCAAGTCATAGAAAGGAGGAAATGCAGAAGCAAGCAGGGAGTTCCAGAGTTTACCAGAAAAACGGATGCATGATTGAGAATGCTGATTCACTCTTGCGTTACAGAGGTGGACAGAATAGGGATGAGAAAAGAAGAAAGTCTTGTGCAGTGAGACTGCAAGAGGAGGAGAGTCATCCAGTTAACAAACTCAGAAGAGCAGTTAATATGAAAACTATTGTAGAAAACAGCAAGAGATGAAACATTACGGAGATGAAAAAGAGAATGAAGACAGTTAGTTAGAGGAAAGGAGTTGATAAGACGGAAAGATGTTGATTCAACTCTGTTCCACTCACGGTATGAGTGGAACCCCCAATATATGTGAAGCATGTATGGACGCATAAGGTACTGAGTTACCAACTGAGGGGGGAGTGGAGTAAGAAAAAAAAAAAAAAAAAAAACTGGCCGAGACAACTCAGAACCCCTAACTTCATAGAAGCTTTTTCAGCAAGAAATAAGATGTGAAGTTTCTAGTTTACATTATAAGTAAGGGACAGACCGAGGATGTTCAGTGTAGAAAGGGACATCTGAGTGTCATTGAAGAAAAGGAGATAGTTATCTGGATAGTTGTGTGGAACTGATAGATGGAGGAATTGAATTTTTAGGCATTGAACATTACTAAGTTTGCTTTGCCTAAATCAGAAATTTTAGAGAGATCAGAAGTCAGGCGTTCTGTGGCTTCCCAGCGTGAGCTTATTAATTCCTGAAAGCCTGAACGTCTACGAAAAGACGTGGAAAAGTGCAGGGTGATATTATCAGGGTAGGAGGGAATAAGACACGAAATTCGGTTTAGAAGATCATTGTCGAATAATATAAAGAAAATTAGTGACAGGACAGAATAGTGAGGAACATTACTGATAATAGACTTAGGTGAATAACAGTGATCGTTTACCGCAGTAACAAGAGAATGGTCAGAGATGAAACTTGAGATGAAATTACAGAGAGGAGGGAAGCCGTAGGACCGTTGTTTTCAAATCATAGCATTGTACCAGACTATCAAAAACTTTTGATATGTCTAAGGCAACAGCAAAAGTTTCACCAAAATCTCCAAAAGAGTATGTCCAGTCAGTAAGGAAAAGCCAGATCACCGGCAGAGCGACCTCTACGGAGCCCATACTTGTAATCAGATAGATGATTATGAAGTTGAGGGTTGAGGAGAGGGAAGAACAAACCTTGGATCACCCAAGGTGGAGTTTTGGCAAAAGTTTCAGCGAAGAGTTCAACTTTAGAGATAGATGAGATAGCAGTAGTGCCATCAGGTTAAAATAAAGGCGAGGAAAACGAACAAATAATGATATTGCATATATTAGACACTTTCTAGTATCCATCGAGGTTCTGTTCACAAATCATTTAATTATGATCTATATTTTTATTTATTTATTTTTCTCATTTTATATTTTTTTTTGTTTTCATTCATTTATTTATTTTTATTTATTCATTTATTTATTTTTTTTTTTCTACGGAATCGTTTTACTTGTACTGGTTGACACAAGGCTATACCATCGTTACTAGTCCCTAAAGCCCCCCAAAAATATCTCAACAAAAGCAGACATAGCTTTTTTTTTTTATGTAGGAGGGACACCGACTAACGGCAACAAAAAAAAAAAAAATGCCCGTCCCATAAAAGGGTCAAAGTAGTAGTCAAAAAATGATAGATAAGTGTCTTGAAACCTCCCTCTTGAAGGAATTCAAGTCATAGGAAGGTGGAAATGCAAAAGCAGGCAAGGAGTTCCAGAGTTTACCAGAGAAAAGGGATGAAAGATTGAGAATACTGGTTAACTCTTGGGTTAGAGAGGTGGACAGAATAGGGGTGAGAGAAAGAAGAAAGTCTTGTGTAGCGAGGCCGCGGGAGGAGGAGGAGGCATGCTGTTAGCAAGATCAGAAGAGCAGTTAGCATGAAAATAGCGGTAGAAGACAACTAGAGATGCAACATTGCGGCGGTGAGAGAGAGTCTGAAGAGAGTCAGTTAAAAGAGAGAAGTCAGTTAGAAAAGAGGAGTTGATGAGACGAAAAGCTTTTGATTCCACCCTGCCTTGAAGAGCAGTATGAGTGGAACCCCCCCAGACATGTGAAGCATACTCTATACATGGACGGATAAGGCCCTTGTACAGAGTTAGCAGCTGGGGGGAGAGAAAAACCGGCGGAGACGTCTCAGAACGCTAACTTCATAGAAGCTGTTTTAGCTAGAGATGAGATGTAAGGTTTCCAGTTCAGATTACAAGTAAAGGACAGACCGAGGATGTTCAGTGTAGAAGAGGGGGGCAGTTGAGTGTCATTGAAGAAGAGGGGATAGTTGTGTCGAGCTGAGAAATGGAGGAATTGAGTTTTTGAGGCATTGAACAATACCAAGTTTCCTCTGCCCCAATCAGAAATTTTAGAAAGATCAGAAGTCAAGCGTTCTGTGGCTTCCCTGCGTGAAATGTTTACCTCCTGAAGATTGGACGTCTATGAAAAAGACGTGGAAAGGTGCAGGGTGGTATTATCAGCGTAGGAGTGGATATAAGAAGAAGTTTGGTTTAGAAGATCATTAATGAATAATAAGAAGAGAGTGGGTGACAGGACAGAACCATGAGGAACACCACTGTTAATAGATTTAGGAGAAGAACAATGACCATCTACCATAGCAGCAATGGAACGTCCAGGAAGGAAACTTGAGATGAAGTTACAGAAAGAAGGATAGAAGCCGTAGAAGGGTAGTTTGGAAATCAAAGCTTTGTGCCAGACTCTATCAAAAGCCTTTGATATGTCCAAGGCAGCAGCAAAAGTTTCACCAAAATTTCTAAAAGAAGATGACCAAGACTCAGTAAGGAAAGCCAGAAGATCACCAGTAGAGCGGTCTTGACGGAACCCATACTGGCGATCAGATAGAAGGTTGTGAAGTGATAGATGTTTAAAAATCTTTCTGTTGAGGATAGATTAAAAAACTTTAGATAGACAGGAAATTAAAGCAATAGGACGGTAGTTTGAGGGATTAGAACGGTCACCCTGAAGTAGTTAGAGGGTGGAGGAGAGGGAGGAATGAGCCCAGAATCGTCCAAGGTAAAATTTTCAGCAAAGGTTTGAGCAAAGAATTCAGCTTTAGAAATAGATGTGATAGCAGTGGTGCCATCTGGCTGAAATAAAGGAGGGAAAGAAGAAAAAGCAAAGTTATTAGATATATTTTTGGCTAGATGCTAGAAGTCACGTGGGGAGTTAGATCTTGAAAGGTTTTTGACACCTTCTGTTAATGAAGGAGTTTTTGGCTAGTTGGAGAACAGACTTGGCATGGTTCCGGGCAGAAATATAAAGTGCATGAGATTCTGGTGATGGAAGGCTTAAGTACCTTTTGTGGGCCATCTCTCTATCATGTATAGCACCAAACAAAGGTTTGGAAGGTTTAGGTCGAGAAAAAGAGTGAGGAATGTACGTCTCCATGCCAGACACTATCACCTCTGTTATGCTCTCAGCACAAAAAAGATGGGTCTCTGACACATAATCAATAGTCATTCCAAGGAAAATCAGCCACCAACTAGCAGAGGCACCTTTGCTTAGGTGGTTCCTGAGGAGGGATTGGAGCGATAGACAAGATACAGATATGAAATTGTGATCGGAGGAGCCCAACGGAGAAGAAAGGGTGACACCATAAGCAGAAGGATTAGATGTCAGGAAAAGGTCAAGAATGTTGGGCGTATCTCCAAGACGGTCAGGAATACGAGTAGGGTGTTGCACCAATTGCTCTAGATCGTGGAGGATAGCAAAGTTGAAGGCTAGTTCACCAGGATGGCCAGTAAAGGGAGAGGAAAGCCAAAGCAGGTGGTGAGCATTGAAGTCTCCAAGAATGGAGATCTCTGAAAAAGGGAAGAGTGTCAGAATGTGCTCCACTTTGGAAGTTAAATAGTCCAAAAATTTCTTATAGTCAGAGGAGTTAGGTGAGAGGTATACAGCACAGATAAATTTTGTTTGAGAGTGACTCTGTAGTCGTAGCCAGATGGTGGAAAACTCGGAAGATTGAAGAGCGTGGGCACGAGAACAGGTTAAGTCATTGCGCACATAAACGCAACATCCAGCTTTGGATCCAAAATGAGGATAGAGAAAGTAGGAGGGAACAGAAAAGGGGCTACTGTCAGTTGCCTCAGACACCTGAGTTTTAGTGAGGAAAAGAAGATGAGGTTTAGAAGAGGAGAGGTGGTGTTCTACAGATTGAAAATTAGATCTTAGACAGCGAATGTTGCAGAAGTTAATGAAGAAAAGATTGAGGAGGGCCTCAAGACACTTAGGGTCGTCAACAGAAAGGCAGTCCGACCTGGGGACATTTATGGTCCCCTCCCCAGATGGGGACTCCGAGGCTGGTGTAGGAGTCGCCATGATTTTGAAATTTTTGAGTGAAGGGTGTGTGTGTTATTAGGTGCTTGTAGTTTTGTGTGGAGGAAGAGAGTTGTGTTTAGAGGGCAGGCTGTGACTTCCCCCTTGTTTTGTGAGACACAGAGGGAAACCTTCAGTGAGGTCACAGCTGGGTTTAATATTAAGTTCACAGTACCCCCTGAACAGTGCTTTAGACCTCACTGAGAGTAATTATCGTTTTGGCCGGTGTCTACTGCTTCCTCCTCCTCTTAATAATTATGAAAAGTAACATTTTCACACATGTAACACTGAAATTAACAGCTGTAAATTAATGAAACTAGTCTACAAAGACTTGGAGTACAGTGGAGGGGACAAGGAGCACGTCAGTCCCCATGATTAGTTACGTCATAAGGGAGGATGCAGTGTTTTTTTTTTTATCTGATTGATTTTTTTTTTTTGTTCAGAAATTTCAAAATGCAGAGAAAATTAAATTGTATTTTATAGATTGCTAATGTCTGTTTTATTATCTTATGCAATTTCTACACAACCTGAAACAAATCCCTTCAATAATTTACACAGTGATAGGTAAGATCTTTGAAGTAAATGTGTCAACCATCCACATCCATTTTATTTTTTGCAATAAATTTCAGTTAAAATGTAATCTATAATTTGTTTAGAAAATCAGCCTCCTCCATAAATGTAAAAGCCACATGTCCCGGGAAGAGAGCCTTCTCTCCAAATATTAGCGACATCTTGAAAGTCCCATCCTCATCCCAACAACGGGAAAAAAAATTTCGCTCCCGCATTTACAGCAGACTTGGACACTCCACTAGAAAGTGCCGCACTGTAAGGGGAACTAAGCAGTCACCACAAAATGGCTGGGTTTCCCGGGACAAGAAAGACACATGTGTGACCCGTCCAGAGACGGGGCCGGTGCAGTCTATGAGCGGCCCTCCTACACATGCATAAGTTATTTCACCCATCTTAGTGATAACAACCAAATCTCCTTACTTGTCCTGCCAGCTGGCAAGAACTATTACACTTATACTGGAGAATAAGTCATGAAAGGGAATGGGGATGGAAGGAGCAGCCCGAGTTGCTGCCTCTTTGGCTAGCCTATCAGCCTTTTCATTCCCCTGAACTCCAACATATGCAGGGACCTAGCAAAATCTGATGTGGTACCTCTATGCTCTAAAAGGCAGAGCCATTCAAGAATCGATAGAGCAAGTGGATGAAGGAAAGAAGGGTTAAAATGTTGAAGAGCGGAAAGAACACTGCGACAGTTGCTAAATTTGTAAAAGATGAAATGGGGAGGCTACCGCTTCGAAAAACGGAAGGAAAGATAACACCAAATACGACTCCACCTGCGATTTTTTTTACCGTCCGTGAATACAGGGATGGAGTCGGAATGTGTGTAATAGTGTTCCAAGAATAATGCTCGACACTCAAAAAAAAATTCTCATTAGGAATATCACGTCAACACATGGAAATGTCTGGGAATTGCCAGTAACCAACTCTAGGATATCTACAGGGACATACAGAATCAGAAAGTACATTTAATGCCACCATAGCAGATGCAAACCTAACACCAAAAGGTTCAGACAAATTCGGGTGAGACACTTATCAAAAGGCAAACGTGAATCATGGGAGATGGCCACACAGAAAGCAGAATCAGGAAAACGTTGATCACAATACCAGCACCTCAATAATAAAGACTGGCGACGCAAGTCCAGCGGAAAGACTCCACCATTTACTAATAAGCTAGGAATTGGAGATGAGTGAAACGCACCAGTTGTCAAGTGAACACCGACATAGTGCACTGAGTCCAACACAAGAAGTGGAGCTTCAGTAACAGATGAAATATTTCACAAACAAACTCCAGCTTAGAAAGAATAAGCGTTCTGTACAAGAAGAGGAAGGTCTGTCCATCAGTACCCCAAGAGGTATGAGCCAAGACCCTAAGGAGTGACAGCGCCTTCATACATGCTGCAATAATATAACAAAGGTGAAGTACCCAAATCAGACGTCAGCCAAATATAAGTCCCTGGAAACGAGTTTCCTCCACACAAAAAAATTATTCTACCATATAAATGCAGATGTGTATCAAGGTGAACACTACGAAGGCGGCAAAAATGTAAGGCTACAGTTTCGTTTCTTCGTTTCTCGAAGCCGAGAAACGAAATCCCAATGTGAAACCTTATTAATTGCTAACTGCAACTTCTCAATCAAAAGTATTCGCACTGCAGAGTAGGAGACTGACAAGTCATCAATATATAAACTACCACGATCTCCTGGAACCACACCAATGACACTGTTTATAGCTATAGCAAAAAAGGTGACAATGAGTATGCCTCCTTGCAGCACACCATCCTCAAATGGGCGAGATTCAGACAAAACGCCCCCAATCCATACCCTGAAAAGAGGATGAAATAAAAAGTGCTGTATAAAAATATAGTCACTATACCACGGAGACCAAAGGCGAACAGACTGAGTAAAAATGCTGTGGCACCAAGCTGCATCATATGATTTTTCCTATACTCTAACTGAGGCTGTTTACTACCGAATGCTTCACATATAGAAGATTGTAGAGATAAAAGAGCATCAGCCATAGACCTAATTTTCGTAAAACCATACCGTACAGGTAACAATTAGTTTTCTCTCTCTTTCTCTCTAAATGCCACATAAACATGACATTTACCATCTTTTCTAATAACTTACAAGTACATGAAATTAAGAAAATTGGACGATAATTAGTTGCTAACTGATCTTTACCAGGCATTGGAATGGAGATAATTACAGCAACACCCTAAAAAGGTAGAAAATCACCGGTATTTCAAATAAAGTTATAGACATCAAGTAAAAAGGTAAAAGCTTCATCGGATATGTGGTACAAATAGGAATATGGAATGTCACTGGTATCTGGGAATGAATCATGGCACTGGGACAAAACCATGTGTCATAGGTGCAGTTGGATCCTTCCTGGAGACACTAGCAAAGTGCTCAGCAAACAGGTTGGTAAATGTCCCATCATGGGATAAAATAGGTGGGGGAACTTGAGATTACTTCCCACATATCTTGCGGACTCTGTCGAAAACCTCGTTGAGTGGAGTGCGAACTGTGCCGAGTCCTACCGAACCCTCTTTAAGATGCGACGAGCACGGGTACGTGCTTGTTGAAAAGCCTCCAAGCAGTGGACGTCTCGACGATATCATCAAAGGCGAGAAAAGACAGCATGATTTTCTTGAATGACAGCTGTACAATCTACATTCCATCAGGAAACAGAACGTTTAGGAATGCGACCAGAGCTTTGGAATGAACTGAAAAGCAGTAGAACTCAAGACATCAGTGAAGTATGTTGCAGCCTCATCACAGTTTCCTATCTCATCTACCGAGAGAGTAGGTGTCATGTTATTGGTTGAGTTTACCCTGAAAAAGAACGCGTTAGTGTAACCCGTGTTGCGTTTTCCTTCTAAACGAATCTTTGTTCTTAGTTATAAGTTAATAGAAGGTCTATTTACTCATTTTATACCATATAATATTATTCTCTTCATAATTTTTCTTCATATGTAAGGGAAGAGGTGTATCTGAGGTGGAACGTGTCGATACACGTCGAGGTCGAGGCGATACACGCCTTATACCTGAATCAGCAAAATTCTCCAGAGCGCAAGGAAGCCCTGATAATAAAAGAGGGGCGGCGTTCTCAAGGGATAAATGTGGGTGGTATTATAGTGATTGAATGAGTGCGTGGAGGTATTGGCGATGTGGTGGCATAGCCCTGATGTCCAGGATTAGGTTGGTGATTTTTTTTTTTTTTTTTTGTGGTACCAAGAGCTCTTGTCCGCTGAAATTTGGTTGGTGAGTTGTGTCGGTGACGTAACGTTGAGGGGTACCGTTGGGATGAGAGGCAACCATTTTGTGGTTGGGGTTATAGTGGGGTTGTGGCACTATTGGTGTCTTTGGGTATGGTGTAATAGTGTTATAGATGAATGACAGTGATGGTGGTTATGTCTTGTGAAGTTTGAAGAGGTAAAATACAGGAATTGTTGTTTAGTGACACGGTGACTGCGTCTGGGGAAATTCCTGCAGCTGGGGAAAATATTCCAGCGGGCTGTGAAGGAGTAAAAGGGTTTTATTGCTTTGTGAAGTTATGGCAGTGTCATATACTTATGTATATAACCTTTGAGCAATAAGGGAGGCGATATAAGAGCCTGTGTAAAAGGGGAATGTATGGTAATTGAGTGTGGGAATCATCCTATCTTGTCTAGGAAAGAAATTTGCATCCTAATTTCCTTTAATGTGTACTACCTCAATTTATTTGTAAGTTAAAATTATTATTAATATATTGTGTTATTATATAAAATAATTGTGTTTCCTACCCCAACAATGATCTGGTATTGAGGTGATTCCTAGCGTGCTATGCCAAGATAAGAGAAAGAGAGGGTTTGAGAGAGGGTTTAATAGCTGACGATTGGATAGGTCGGGTAGGTATTTGAGGCCTCTAAAAATCCAGACCTTTAAAACTTTCTGGGATCAGTGTACCGTCCGCTTTCTTGGAAAGATAACCGGAACCGTGACAGAAATGGGGCCCGTACGGGATATTGAATATTTTTTGGGGTGTAATGAGTGTTATATGGTAATTATTATTGAGAAATGAGAAATATTTCTTTAACCTGTGTACGTATTTCATGTGCATATCGTATTATGGTGCCGGTATTGGTGTGTGAAGGTGTATTTTGTTTGGGTTAAATAATCAATTGTGTAATATTTGGAGGAATATTTTATGAAGTGTAGTAATTGTAATTATGGCAACTAAACGTGCTGAGGCGTTTCTTCTGTCAAGGAGTGTGCATGTCTTGTACCTGCTAACCAAGAAGAAATTGTGTTTAGTGGCTGAGATGTTCCAAGTAGAGCTGAAATGAAAAAAAAAAAAAATAAATAAAAAAAAAAGAGGAGGAAATGCAGGTGAAGCAAAAAATGCTCTTATGGAGAGAAGCTGGTTTAAAAATGATGGTGACGAAAGTGAGAATGATGATGGAGAGTGTAGAAGGAGGTGCTGGGATGTGTGGGATAAATTTGGGTACAATGGGCGGAACTGATGGCCTTTCTAGTAGTAAAAAGTTTGAATTAATGAAACTTTAACTGCAATTGAAGAGGGAGCAGATGCAAATGCAGAAAGAAGTGGAGATGCAAAAGGAGCAGATGCAGATACAGTTATAAATGCAGAAGGAAGTGGAAATAGAAAAAAACAATAATAATAAATGAATAAATAAGGGCAGAAAAAGGAATTAAATCAACAGAGGCCAGGGCAGGGAGCGATGCTCAAGGAAATGGGGATGTAGAAAAAAAAAAAAAGTAATCTATGTGTTTAAATTTGTGGAACGGGAGGAAGAGGATTTCTTCCTTCAGTCTGAGAAAACTGCAAAGTTGAGGGGATGGGATGAAAATGAGTGGTCATTGCTGGCCCAGTCTAATCTTGAAGGAAAGACCAAGGAGGCATATACGAGTTTGAGTGAGGAAAAGGAGAGTGATTATAAAGTGATAGAAAAAGCGGTGCGGGGATCAACCCGTGTAAATTTGTGAGTGTACCGGGAAAGATTCCGCAGTGTTAGAGAACGCTTAGGTGCCACTTAACTCGAGATGGCTCGAGAATGCTGTCTTAAACTGCAACGATGGAAGAGGGTCGAGGAAGTCACTACGGTCGAGGAGATGAAAGGAGTTCTGCTGATAAAACAATTTATGCACCAAATGCCCTTCAGTTTAAAATATGAGCTCATATCACATAATGTGAAAGATATGATAGAAGCTGGACGCAAGGCTAACAATTATTGTGAAGTCCATGGGCTGAGTAGAGGTGAATACCATGGAGGGAGAAAGTCCTTCTTCAACAAAAGTGATGGTCATCAGAGATATAGGAATGACTACCAGATGAGCTTGAGATCATCTACAGGCCAAACCAGTCCCGCCCTGACCACTATCATTTTTCCCACAATTATAACATGTCCCCAGCACACAACCACAACATGAGGCCCATGCCACACATGATTGGGTAGGGAAGCACTACTTACTATAAGAAGGGTAATGGTGATGAAGGTGCAGTTAAGTGCCTTGTATGTGGGGGAAGAGGGCATAGGAGATATTAGTGTCTGAAGGGAAGGCTAAAATCAGTGGGAGCAGTGGCCGCCCAAAAGGGCCTGGTGAAGTATGTGAAGAATGTGAACCCACAGATACCAGAGGAGTCACAGAAGGATGATGACTTTGAGCATTTCACCAGTGAAGGTACAGTGAAAGCAGAGGGAAGCCCTGAGAAGGTGATACGAATCCTTTGAGATATAGGAGCTAATCAGAGCCTGATCTTAAATAGTGTACTCCCATGGACTGAAGAGACTAGCACTGGCAGAGATGTCTCGTGCAAAAGCGCAGGAGGCAAGTTTAACATTCCCCTGCAAAAAGTTTGGCTGGAGTGTGGATACATCACTGGAGAGGTGACGGTTGGAGTGAAGGAAACACTGCTTGTAGATAGAGTGGATATGTTCGACAAGAATGACCTGGTTGTAGGTAGAGTAATCCCTAAACTTCAGATGGAACAGTCCTCTGGTAGGGATGACAGAGGCCACCACTCCGGCAAAAGTTCCTCATTCAACAAATATGGAAGTGGAGGTGCCTGAATTGTTCCCAGTCTGTGTGATGACCCGGGCTATGTCTCGGAGGGTAGTCGTGGACACCGAGGGAGCAACACAGGAAGATGAAAACCTGAGCGCCCTGTTCGAGGCACCAGATGAAAAAGGAAACGGCCCAGAGCATGCGAGTGATGAAAAGGTTGTAGGCCAGGTGGAGCCCAACCTTGATTTTGTGGTAGAAAACAGTGAGTTCATAAAAGATCAGGAAAGTGATGAAAGCTTGAAGCTTGTTAGGAATGAGGGTCTTTTACCCTCATTCCTGGGGTGATCTTGGTGAACTTGGTGATGAGTATGTAAATAACATAATATGCAGATAACAGTGTGTAATTAAGAAGTTGGAGGCCTTTGAATACTCCTGCGTCCGATCAAGATTGTGGTGCCACAGGTGTGTAGGAAGAAAATTTTTGAAATATGACATGAGGGAAATCTGGAAGGACACCTTGGGGTTAGAAAAAAAAATAGGGAAAATTCAGTAATTTTTACTGACCCAAAGTG
Source organism: Scylla paramamosain (assembly GCF_035594125.1). Taxonomy (NCBI): domain Eukaryota; kingdom Metazoa; phylum Arthropoda; class Malacostraca; order Decapoda; family Portunidae; genus Scylla; species Scylla paramamosain. The sequence goes on from NC_087169.1 coordinate 6,138,148, forward strand.
AGAGGTAATGTGAATGAGTTTTGTAAAACTTGTGGTTTATGTCAGAAAGTGGGCAAGCTGAGTCAGGTGATTCGCCCTGCTCCCCTTCACCCTATCCTTGTGGTTCAGGAGCTTTTCAGTAAAGTTATGACTGTGTAGGTCCTTTGCCAAGGAGCGAGAGGGGAAACCAATATTTACTAACTATTATGTGTATGTCATCCAGGTTCCCTGATGTTATTCCCTCAGGAGTATAAACTGTTAGTGAAATTTTTACTATGCGTGGGAATTCCTAAGGTGTTGCAGTCAGACCAGGGGAGTAATTTCACTTCTCGTATGTTCAAAGAGATTTTAAGGGGTCCGAAGATTGAACAGAAGTTATCGAGGGGTTATCATTTCCAGTTCCAGGGTTGTGTAGAAAGATTTCACCAGACTCTGAAAAAAACACTCTCAGGATATATTGTGAGGATATGAGTGTTGAGTGGGATGAGGCGTTGTCACTTGCTTTGTTCACGTTGAGAGACATTGTGCAAGAGTCAACAGGTTACAGCCCATTTGAGTTAGTGTATGGGCATGAGGTAAATGGTCCTTTGAGAATGGAGACAAAAGTGGTTAGGGGCAGAGGAGCCTCCTAGTGTGGTGAAATATTTGTCAGATTTCAAGGACAGTTTAATTAGAGCTAGGGAAATTGCGCAAGAAAATTTGAAAGATAGTCAGAGTGAAATGAAAGGCTGGCATACCAGACAGGAAGACAAGGGCCAGATCTTTCCAGTCTGGGGACAAGGTCTTAATCATTTTCCCATTGCAAGGTAACCCTTTCAAAGCCATGCTCAGTGGACCTTGGGAGACTGAGAGAAAAGTGAGTGATGTGAATCATGTTGTAAAGACTCCTGGGAGGAAGAAAAGAACCAATTGTGTCACATACATATGTTGAAACCTTTCCATAATAGGGAAGGAGAAAAGGAAAATAATTAGAAAAAAGGAATAAAAAGCGTGAATTTCGTGAATATAACCACTGAGGTGGAAGAGAAGTGATCTGAAATGAGAATGAGTAGGTGTGAGAGAATGGTATTGGAGAACTCAGCCATGTTAGAGAATTTGAATGATAAACTGGGACACATGGAGTTAGAAAAGAAGGAAGAGATTAGGGAGATTATTGAAAAAAAAATTAGTTCTTTATTCCCTGATACACCCAAAAAAAACAAATATGGTGGCACATGATGTAAATGTTGGGAAGGCTGAACCCATGACTTGATTGAGCCCAGTAAAAGTCCATGGAGCTCACCATGTGTATTAGTGCCCAAACCTGGTCAAGAGAGTTTCCGTTATTGCACGGATTACAGGAAGGTTAACATGTTGACAAAACCTGATGCTTACCCTATCCCTAGAACTGATGATTGTATAGATCATGTGAGTTATGTAAACTTCATAAAAAAAAAGACTTGTTAAAAGGACACTGGTAAGTAGAACTTAGTGAGAGGGCGAAAGCCATATCAGCTTTCGTCACCATGTATCAGTACAAAGTTCTTCCATTTGGGATGAAAAACAGTGGAGGTTCTTTTCAGGGATTGATGAACAGAGTCCTGAAAGGATTGAAGGGGTGTTCTGTGTATACATATAACGTTTTGTTATACACTCAGATGTGGGGGGAACGTGTCCAGTTACTGAAGGAAGTATTTAAGAGGCTGGATGATGCCAGTCTTACTGTAAACTTAATGAAAAGTCATTTTGTGCCATTAGATGTGGAATACCTAGGTTTCAAGGTAGGGAAAGGTGAAGTGAGAACCTTGGAAGCCAAGGTTAAAGACATTGTAGATCTCCCTCCATCCACCACCAAGAAGGAAATAATGAAAATCTTAGGGGCCAGTGGGTATTACAGGCGTTTTTGTAAAAATTCCTCAGATGTTGCCATAACCCTGACCCTGAGTAAAAAGTCAAAATCTTGTTGGGATAAACATTGTGAGGAAGCTTTTGTGAAAATTAAGGCCCCACTGCTGCGCATGCCCGATTATGAAAAAAAAAAAAAAAAATTTGTGTTACATGTGGATGCCAGTCAGGATGGTGTGGGTGGTGCATTAATGCAGGATCATGAGGGAGCTGAACATCCTATAAGCTATTATTTTAAGAAGCTGCTACCATATTAGAGGGCTTACATCACTATTGAGAAAGAAGCTTTGGGACTTGTACTGAGTTTGAGTCATTTTGAAGTATATGTCAAAGGACAGGGCAGCCTGTACAGGTCTTCACTCACCACCACTCGCTGATTTTCCTGAATAGAATGAAAAAAAAAAACACCAATCAGAGGCTGATGAGGTGGCTTCTGGTCTTACAGGATTATGATCTAGAAATTCACCATGTAAAATACAGCAAGAATCTAATTGTGCCCCATCTAGTCGTGAGGCATCATAATCAGGTGCCTCACGCCTCTTTTGGGAAGGTGATGTCATATTTTTTGGCCGAGTTTACCCTGAAAAGGAACACGTTTTCTTAGTATCCTCAGCGTTTCTTTTTCCTTCTAAACATATCTTTGTTCTTAGTTATAAGTTAGTATAAGGCTTATTTACTCATTTTATAACATTTAGTAGTACTATTCTCTTCATAATTTAAGTTATTTATATGTATGTATATGTAAGAGAAGAATTGTATTCAAGGTGGAATGTGTTGAGGCGAGAGGCGATACATGTCTGTCTCATGTACCTGAATCAGCATAATTCTTCATAGTGCAAGGAGGCCCAGATAGGAAAAGAGGGACAGCGTTCTCAAGAGATAGATTTGGGTGGTATTATGGTGATTGAGTGGGTGTGTGGAGGTATTGGCGATGTGGTGGTATAGCCCTGATATTCAGGATCAAATTTGGCTTGTGAGTTGTGTTGGTGACATAGCGCTGAGGGGTAACGTCAGGGTGAGAGGCAGCCATTTTGGGGTTGGGGTTATAGTGGTGTTCTGGCGTTATTGGTATCTTTGAATATGGTGTTATTGTGTTATAGGTGAACTATGGTGATGGTGGTGATGTCTTGTGAGGTTTGAGAAAGTAAAACACGAGAATTGTTATTTAGTGACGCGGTGACGGAGTATGGCAAAATTCCTGCAGCTAGGGAAAACATTCCAGCAGTCTATGAAGGAGTAAAAGAATTTTATTGGTTTATGAAGTGACAGCAATGTCATATATTTGTGTGTATATCCTTTGAGCAAGAAGGGAGGCGATATAACAGCCTATGTAAAAGGGAAATGTATGGTAATTGAGTGTGGGAATTATCTTGTCTAGTGTAGAAATTTGCATCCTGATTTCCTTTAAAGTGTACTACTTCAATTTATTTGTAAATTAATATTATTATTGATATATTGTGCTATTATATAGAATAAATGTGTTTCCTACTCCAAGATTGATCTAGTATTGAGGTAATTTCTGGCATGCTCTGCCAAGGCAAGGGTTTTGAAAGAGGGTGTAATAGCTGACGATTTCGGACAGGTCGGGTAGGTATTCGAGGCCTTTTAAAATCCAGACTTTTAAACTTTTTTTGGGATCAGCGTACCGTCCACTTTCTAAGAAAGATAACCAGGATTGTGACATAGGGATGCTGAGTTCTGTAAATAGCTGCCAATCAGCGTTATCTAAATACCATCGGGAAGGACGTGACTGTGGTGCATAATCAGTTGACTCTAATAAAATTGGGAAGTGATCGCTTCTATATAGGTCTAGTAAAACTTTACAGTAAAGAATAAGAATGGAATTAGAGGTACAGAGAAAGACATTTATTGTTGTAAAGTACCAGTTTAACTATGGAAATGGGTCATTTCCCCAGAGTTTAAAATATGTAATTCTGTTTCCTGGATAAAAGAAGTTAGTGAAAAAAAAAAGAAAAAAAAAACACAAGTATTGACAGCGTCATCATCCCACAAAGGATGGCAACCATTGAAGTCTCCCAATAAAAGAAGAAAAGGAAGAGAATTTAAAAGGTTATCAAGTTCATTCCTTTCAATAGAAACACTTTGAGGTATATAGAGGGTGCAAAAATTATAAAAATTATATATATATATATATATATATATATATATATATATATATATATATATATATATATATATATATATATATATATATATATATATATATATATATATATATATATATATATATATATATATATATATATATATATATCTTGACAGCAACAACCTGCAGCGGCAAAAACTCCAGCAGTGGTTCGCAGCTGCGTGAACAAAGATGGCAGCGCCAAATGACTGTGGTGCAGAATCAGATGACTAATAAAATTGAGGAGTGATCGCTTCCTGATCAGAAATACGTGTGGAGAAGAAAGCACCATCCCCAGGAGGACTAATGTGAGTGGATTCTCTTAGGATTGTCTCACAATCAAATGCAAACAGGAGAAATCCTAATGATCAGTAACCGGAGTTACTTCCAGGAGGCACGCAAACCGTGATAATTCCACTGCAAAATCTTAAATACTGAATTTTGAGGGGGTTTTCAGGGAAAACCCCATAGAGAGGCCTCCCTTTCCTAGCCTGACTAGGTACCTTACTTGGGCGGAGAGGCTTATCTGGTCCCACGTTGATTGTAGGCGCAAAACCTGAGATTGAGTAACTGTTGTGGGAAGTGAGGAAGTCTCTTAAACTCCCCAAACAACCGGAGGAGGAGGATTCCTCTACAAAGACGGATTGATATCGCTCTTGAAGGAGGACCTATTGGGAAGATGGGCAGATAAACCGTCTATTTCCACTTCGAATGTGGAGGAATCACTTTGATTAATATCGTCTGGCTCAGGGTCATCTGACACTCCTAAAGGGAACTTTCTAGGGCGAATGTCCGTCGAGTCTAGTGACTCGGCAGACACCCTCTAACGTTTCTTGTGGGACTGAGGAGGAAGCGTAAGGGAGCTGTTGTTATGTGTTTGTGGAGGCTAAAAAATGTTGAAAATCGTTCTTGGTTTGAGAATCTAATGGGGGGATGGACTTCGGTAATATGATTTTTTTGTACGAAGAGTCTGTGATGTAGCTGGTGAAAATGTAATGGAGAGCTTTGCTGAATATGTATGGAGGGCTTGGCTGAAGATGCAGAGGTGACATTTTCAAAAACAGAAAACTTGATTCAGACGGGAATTAAAGGACAGACATTTTCACAAGAATGGGAGGAAACAACTACTGTTTGAGAAGGGCGGGAAGGTATTATAACCGTATTACCTGTGATAGAGATGGAAGAACTAGAGTCGAGAGAAGAGGCGTATATCTTTTCCGCACCATCTTTTTTGTCTAAAAAGAAGTTCCCGGATGGCACTACCAAAACTGACGAATTGAGAATTTGCCAGTTAAGAATGTCCTGCTCAAGACCGTACTTCTTGCCTTGTCGAGAACGTAGTGGGTGAGCTTTCCTGCAGATGAAACAATAAGGTTCCGATTTATATTCAGGAGTAGGGTGTGAGTCAAGGGCAGAACTGTAACCGTACCAGAGACTGTTTGTATAGTTGTTCCTCCTGTTACAATGTTACGCCGGTAACATTGTAATGGACGATCGATAAAAGCCTTTATTGGGAGAGAAAGAGGGCCAATCTTAACACGCTCAGGGAGAAAAAGAACCATAGTATGTGAGCATAATCATATTACCATTGCCTCTAATTTTGGTCATTTGTTGAACATTATATTATTATCAGGACATAACTGATAGGTGTCTTCTTCTGAAAATTCATACAGGTCCTGGTTGCAAAAACGTGCTTTACAGTAATTAAATGTTCAGCGTGGCTTGATAGATTCAAAGATTCCATGGGAAGGTTATGGTAGATGGAGGAGCATCATCGTTTGTATTAAATCTTTAGCTGAGATAAAGACACCTTTGCCATATTTCTTTATTTTATTTGTAGGGAGTGCTCCACTCTCCCTTTCTAGATACTTGGCAGCCTGAATAAGGTTTCCTCGACCTTCCCTATAATATGCTGCAAACCCGTAAGGTATAGGTGGGTGAAGAACTTTGGAAGTACTTTCTTCAGCATCATCAAAGACATCCGGACAATAATAATTATCACTGTCAACTACATTCCTTGAGCGAATGACTTCAGAAATTAAGATGCCTCCAAGTGGACAGCACTGTATGATATGGAGATATAGACATTAATAATCATGAGAGTCAAGAATTGTGCAGGGGGAGTCCGAGCTCCTACCTGCACAACACTATCATGATCAGAAGGTGACGTCTCAAGGGCCTGGTGGACTGCCCCTCCAGGATCAGAGGAGTTTTAATATCTACCTATATGGACATTATTAAAATAATATGGCTCCAGGGACCAAGGGAAACTGAGACTACTAAGGGAGCGAGCGCTGGCCACTGTGAATGGGGTACCTCGTCTCTATGGGGGCCACTCGTTTTAAAAAGTGAACACTTCATGATTCGAAAATTTGCCCCTAATGGAGCTAAGACTTTTATCCACAACTCATTCCAGCCCAAACACCCAACCATCCAACACAGGACGACCTCAAAAGGTGTCTCCTCTTGTGAGAGGCACCGTTGCCCATACTGGCAGCCTAACTATAGGAACCATTTAGTCTGGTCCCACACTGGCGACCTTGCTAGCATGGGTAGCCCTCTTCCCCTAAGGACGGAGCAGGGGCCGAAGCCCCTTCTAGCTTCGCTCGCTAGGTCATGGGGACACGACGACAAGGTGGTTCCCACTAAGGGAGAATATCCCGCCAATATTTACAATATACACAATCACAATAATATTACATCCCTCATTTACAAAATAAACACATGATACGCGTTGCTGACGGGTACGAGAGACGCGTTAAGGGTAAAACTTTCAGCATTTCTTTCTCTCTCGATTTACCTTACCCTCTTTTTCTCTTTTAGAGTTGAGATTAACAAGCCATATAAATGAAGAGGTACTCTACCCCATTGGGTAATCAGTATTTGTCAGGTGCTGTGCCCGAATAGTGAAATGTGTGATGATGAGTCTTCTTCTGTCTTCTGACTGATCGTAACGCTCCCGGCAATGATATTTTTAATTATACTTCAGTGCCTCAAAGAAGGACATTATTTACTCACAGTTACTAATATTCATTATTGTATAAAAGAAATAGATGGGATCGTATTACCGTACATAGCACCATGTTGTCATGATTTCGACACACTTCTGATGGTTATAGGCAATGCTAAGGCAGGGTGAACCCTGTCATAACGTCCCGCATCATTTTATGATCGATCGCCCGTAGGGATTTATTTATGGTCGACCATAAGAATTTCTGACGGAGGTTATGTCTAAAATGTGCCTTTTTTTTTTTTTCACTATGACCGACGGACTTAGCTATTACTGTTTGTAGAATATGGGTCCAGCCTCCCAAGGAAAGCCACAACAGTAGGGAAAGAGGGCGACGTAGTGAACAAGAGGGTAGGCGAGCGAAAGGAACGTTGCTCTTCCCCCTCCGCCTTCCCTTTTTTTCCTTTCCGCCCAGCCCCCTGTCTTGTGTCTATCTTTGTGGGCGGGGAGTTAAGCAACATTCCCATAAATGTCAGTTTAGTAATAAACTAGATATCACAGAGGATAGACGAGGCGCAAAGTGAGGCTTATAACATGTAATAGGGAGGGAATATTACTTTATAACTACGGGTGGGATTATTGCGTACTACATTAATATATCAAGTACTGGCCTTCGGGGGGGCCAGTATTTGGATAGTCCTAAGTTGTATTTCAAGGGCGTATCAGGACCCTTGTTTGTCTGCTGCTCCTACAGGTTGGAGAAGCTACTCCATCTGTATGTAGACTGTGTTGTCTGACTGTCCATCGCATTTGCGCCTGTATTTTGACGGGAGTAGGCCCATTCTTCTCCCACGTTCTGCTTAAGTACAGTTTCTGGTTGTAGGTCTGAGGAGGTACTTATAAAATGTAGTAAGGCTATGAATCTGGCATAAGTCATCAAAACTGCGGATATTTTTAATAGATATTTCATAAACGCTCTAAATCTGTCAAAAGCGCTATGAAATTTTCCACAGTTCGCTACGCCGCTAAGACTAGGTCAGAGGTGACATAAGGTTTACGAACCGCCCATAAGACAACATGGCCGAGCAACAAGAAGTAAGTGTGCGCCAACCATGGGAATTTTGTGAGAGGAGAGACGTTCTCATTGAACTTAGTGATGCTGAACTCGCTAAAAGATATAGATTAGACCGTGCTGGCATTGTTTATGTCACAGACATAGTGCAGCCAGTGCTTTTGAGACCAGAAAAGCAATTTATCCAAAGATATTATTTATAAAGCCTCAATAAGTGGCATGATTCACCTAGAAGTCAATTAGGCTTTCTCGTCAGCTAAGGGTGACTTCAGCAGGACCAGCTGTGTCCATGCTGTTGTTGGTGTTGTTATGGTAATACAAACGAGGCGCTCGAGTGGTGACTGCTTGTTATTGTTTACGTTTAAACTGCCCTCTAGCGGCATATCTTGCTTTAGGCACTGATTTGCTTTATTTAAAAAAGAGATACAACGTAATTATGACAAAATAAAATGTAATATATGTATACATATATATATATATATATATATATATATATATATATATATATATATATATATATATATATATATATATATATATATATATATATATATATATATATATATATATATATATATATATATATATATATATATATACCTTTCTGATCCCTTTCTATATTTATAAATGTGTGTAAAAAGGCTATTAAGATTCATTTTTAGAAGTGTTAAAAGTAGAAGGCCCGAAGTAATATTAAAATTATATTTGGCGTTGGTCAGACCTAATCTAGGCTACGCTGTACAGTTCTGGTCCCCACATTACAGGAAGATTATATGTCTATTAGAATCCGTACAAAGGAGAATGACTAAAAGGATACAGAGGATGAAGAGTATCCCTTACGAGGCGAGATTGAAGTTGTTAAATGTATATTCTTTAGAGAGACGTAGGTTAAGAGGGGACCTGATGTTCTTATGCTCTCTAAGTAGTATAAGGGTTATAACAAAGGGGATGTAAGCAAAATTCTTAGGATCAGCAACCAGAATAGAACAAGAAATAACGGGTTCAAACTTGAAAAATTTTGGTTTAAGAAAGAGATAGGAAGAAATTGGTTCTCAAGTAGAGTGGTAGATGGGTGGAACGGACTCAGTAATGATGTTAGTGGTAAGACATTAGGGAGCTTTAAGAAAAGATTAAACGGATTTCTGGATGGGGATGATAGGTAGAAATAGGTAGGTATATTTCATACAGGGACTGCCACGTGTAAGCCTGGTCGTTTCCTGCTGCTTCCCTTATTTTTTATGTTCTTATGTTCTTATTTCATAAACATGTTTTTTACTATTTCTAGCAGCTACCGAAGTCAGCCAGACTAATGACAGAGGTTATGAAAACATATAGTCCTTATGATAAAGTTATGAATTTTTCATTCCTATGAGTAGAATTATGTGTACCGCCACTGGTGTGACTGAGTCTTGCGAATGTTGTGTGCCGTATTTGTTGAAAGTTACTGGTGTAGCATCCAATAGTCGTAACTAAGACCAACTAGAGGATTGTATACTTTCAGAGCCAAGTTATAGCTGTCTTATTCCTCCCCGGATTTCCCCAGTTAGGTGGTGGGAGACTGTCTTCAGAAAGATTTTAGATGCGCTTCTCTTTGGACATAGAGCGTAATACTTCTGCAGGCCATTGTGTGGTTTTGTTATGAAGGGCGGTTTGTCCAGTGTGGTATTACCCTTGTCCTGTGCGTGTGTCGTCTATACTGTCTGTAACGTAGAACGTGGCTCATTAGTTCTTTCCGCCTTGAGGGATTAAGTTTGTTATACTCCCTTCTCAGTCGGCGGGTTAAACCGAGTGACGAACTTGGAGTTTTTAATAGCTAGAACAACCAGCTGGTGTCTAGATTCGTTGTATTTGTACCCTGTATTAAGCTACGTAGGAGATGGATTAGGGAAGCTGAGTCGAGTTAGTGATAACTGTGAGAGTGGCTGAACCTTTTCATAACTAACCATGTATATATATATATATATATATATATATATATATATATATATATATATATATATATATATATATATATATATATATATATATATATATATATATATATATATATATATATATATATATATATATATATATATATATATATATATATATATATATATATATATGTGTGTGTGTGTGTGTGTGTGTTCCTCCTACACAAGTCCCATAGGAGGAGAAACCGGTGAAAATAACTCGCGAGGTGGAGCAATACATGGGGGCTATCAAACAGCTCGAGTCTCCTGGTGTACTGAGTTTAATAACAGCGTTGAACCCAAAGATCTGTTTCGCCTGCCGACGTGGCAAACCTGCAGGCAACAATGACGTGTTAGGCACAGCTTATTTGTGCACCGACCTATGAACAAACATATAATTTATACCCAAATTAATGTAAATTCATATATAATAATAAATCAAATATCAACACCCTTTAAAGTCTTAATACAAATAATCTTGGTAATCCCATTCTCCCTCACAAACCGAGTGAACCAAGTTCAAACCCCTGGCGTCAACATCATTCAAACCCCTGGCGCCAACATCTCCCCACTATAGGAGTACTTTTAGTAACTCCTATCCTTACTCTCAACAATATGATCATATGGCATCAGGATGTATAAATACAAATGTCCCACTAAGAGACAACTCAACCCTCACCCCGGGAAGCAAATGATACAATAAAACAATAAACAATACCCAAAGGGACAATACTGATCATCAACCTAAATCTACAATACATCTCAAACCCTCAAATCTCTCATATTCAGCCTCTGAGGAGGCTTTACAGTTCGTCCTGTTCTAGACACATAAGTTGACGACGGTGTCATGGAGTGAGCCTCATCAGAACATTGAGCATATGCTGGGAAGGCATCTGTTGGTGGTAAGGGATTATGAGCTTCATCTGTTGTAGCATGCTCCCCTGCAGATGAAAGCTCCAAGTTATGCAGTTTTTGCACTGGCCTACTAATTACTCCCTTTGCAGTCTTAACTTTGACACTACGAATTATTCCATCCTTCCCAGGGAATAGTTAAAGAACCACTCCAAGGGGCCATGGCAAACGAGGAGAATTATCTTCCCGAACCAGCACAACAGATCCCTTCTCCAGTTTACATTTGGGTATGAAACCTGTAATGATAGGGGGTATATTCAATAAATAGTCAGACACCCTCACACTCAAAAACTTATCAAGTTGTTGTTGTCTCAGGCTTTCTCGCTCATATAGGTCCTTATGTGACATTTCAGGAACCTGGCAATCACCTTTAAGCTCTCTATGAAATTCAGCAGTGTGCTCAAATAAAAAATGAAAAGGTGTTAAAGGGCTTACAGAATTAGGATCATCTGTGGCAAAAGTTAAGGGTCTGGAATTTACACATGCCTCAGTTTCATGTAGGGTAGTCTCTAGCTCACATCTTGTTAAACATTTTATACCAAGAGCTAATTTAAGAGATCGGACTAATCTTTCCCACCAACCTCCCCACCATGGAGCATGGGGTACAACAAACTTCCACTGGGGAGCAAGGATGCCAAAGAACTGATGCATTTGTTTAGACATACTAATAAAAGTCTTGGTATTGTCGGAATAGATAACTGATGGAAGGCCTCTTCTGGCAGAAAACCTACGAAAGGCAAGTAGTTAGTCAACTCTAAGTGTACTGCACGGACAACTCCACAAGTGAATAACAAAATGTACAGCTTCTTGCATGGAAAATCAACACAAAACAGTGGTCCAGCATAATCTACACCTGTCACAGTGAAAGGAGGAGCAGAGTTAATTCTTAGTCCTGGGAGAGGAGCTACAGGCTGATGGCAAGCTTGTGAGTGATGACTACGACAAATCATACACTCTCTACAGACTACCCTAGCAAGCTTTCTTAATCCAACAATTAAGTAACAAGATCTTAATGTTGAAATTAAAGTGGAAACACCAGCGTGTTTCAAAAATACATGTTGGAAACTAACTAACAGCTTGGCAATGTGACCTGCTGGAATGATCATAGAACACTTACAATCATAACTTAATTCAGCCTGGTCCAGCCGACTCTTGCTTCTCAAAAGACCATTTTCATCCATAAAAGGATTGAATTTCCTAACGTCAGAACTCTTAGGGAGTGACTTTCCAAGCATTAAGGCATTGATCTCTTGGCTGTACCTTTCTCTCTGAACACAAATTATTAACTTTGTCTTACCTTGATCTAACTCTGTATAAGACAAGGGCCCAAAACATTTAACAGCATGAGGTTTACAATATTGTTCACAAACCTTATTACCCAAGCTACACACTTAATAGCTTTTGTAAAATGACCCCAGCGGGCGTAGTCAATCCCTACTGATGGATGCTCGGACACTAAGCATGTCACTGGGCTGTCAGGAAATACCTCCTCTACAATGGGCAGTGCTGATGGTACCTCATCCTGTTGCATGGAAGTAAAGTGTTCAGAGAGCCAAGCAGGACCATTCAGCCACGAGGTACAGGGAATTAAGTCTTCAACAAAGGCACCTCTGAAAATAAGGTCTGCTGGACTATCTTTACCAGGAATATGCTTCCACTGAACTGGGGGGGATTAAACTCTGAATCTCAGTTACTCTATTCTTCCATCTATTAGGGTCTCCCTTTATCCATGACAATGCTACTTTAGAATCAGTCCAGCAGTACATCTGTACATCAATTAAGTGTAGAGAAGTCTTCACAAATACAGATAGCCTAGCACACAGAAGAGCTAATTCCAACCTCGGCACCGACAATTTCTTGATAGGTGCTATCCTTCCTTTGGCTAGAAATAAGATTACTTTAAATGACCCGTCATTATCAGGAACTCTCAAGTATACACAGGCACCATAACCCTCTTCGGAAGCATCTGCAAAGGCATGCAGTTCTACATTTTGTAGCTTGTTCCATACAAGTTCTGGAAAGTAACAACGATTAACTTATATTTTGAACCCACTTCTGAAACCGGTGTTGCAATTCTGTAGGCAAGATCTCATCCCCAGAAAATCCAAGTCTCCAAATATCTTGGAACATAATTTTTGCCATCATGATTACTGGGCATAGAAGACCAAGAGGATCAAATAATTTATTGATGACAATGAGAACTTCTCTCTTTGTGGATGCTACCTAAAGATCCTTCAATTCTAAACAATCGAATGAAAAACTATCTCTAGTCAAACACCACTGTAAACCAAGAATCTTTGTCTCTGCATGCTTGCTGGTCTCTAAGTAGTCAGTAAATCTGTTTGTTAAGGCATTGCAGTTCGAGGTCCACCTTGAAAGTGTCATACTGGCCTTGGATAGAACTGCCCGTGCCTCATCAAACTTAGGAAAGGCTTCCTCTGCACTGTCAGCTCCTGACAACCAGTCATCCACATATAGGTTGTCCTTTAGCTCTGCAATAACTTCAGAATCAGGAAAGCTTTTAAGATGATGTTTAACAGTTGCGTTCAACAGAAATGGACTACTTTTATTGCCAAATGGAACTCTAGTAAATCTCATTATCCGAATGTTACCATTATAGTTCCAAAGAAATCTATGCACGTCCCTGTCTTCTTTCCTTACATTAATCTGGAGGAAAGCTTTAGTTATATCACCAGTTAAGGCAACCTTTCCACCTTCTGAACCTCATAAGTACCTCTACCAACTGTGGGTTAAGAGGGGGACCCACCTCAAGACAGTGATTTAATGAGACTCCATTATAGCTCACAGCAGATGCGTGAAAGACTGGTCTTACTTTACTTGTGGTGCTGACTTCCCTGACGACAGGATGATGAGGAAGGTAGAATGTGGGGTATGGACTGTTCATCTCACCCTCAGGTACCTCATCAATGATGCCTTCCCGTTTGTAACCCTCAAATACGGCATCATACTCCTCCTGAAGTTATGGATTGGATTTAAATTTATGCATCAAACATAACAATCTTTTTCTTGCAAGCCTTTCATTATTTTGGAGGCTACACTTATGCTCTGAT
>NC_087169.1:6157116-6202116 GCF_035594125.1 Scylla paramamosain
GAGACATGCAGTTATCAAGATAAGAAGAACAGTTAGCGTGAAAATAGCGGTAGAAGATAGCAAGAGATGCAACATTACGGCGATGAGAAAGAGGGTCAATATAGTCATTTAGAGGAGAGGAGAAATTTTGTTAACGGCACGTCTCCCCTCCTCCCGCGGCCTCGCTGCACATGACTCTTCTTTCATTCACCCCTATTCTGTCCACTTCTTTAATGCAAGAGTTAACCAGTATTCTCAATCGTTCATATTTTCTCTGGCAAACTCTGGAACTCCCCCGCCTGGTTCTGTATTTCTATCTTTCTATGAAATGAACTCCTTCAAGAGGGAGGTTTCAAGACACTTATCCTTCAGTTTTTAACTACTGTTTCGTACCCTATTCGGGGACCAGCATCTCAATGGGCTTTTGTTTGTTTATTTTATTTTATTTTTTTTTTTGTGGGGGGGATTGTTGTTGTCCTTGGCCGCTGTCTTTCGTTCATAAATAAAATAAAAAAAAACGCTCTTGTTTCTATCCTGTCAAAAAGAGAGTTATGAGTGGAACCCTTAATACATGTGAAACGTTAGCAGCTTGGTGGGTGGTGGGGGAAGGTGAGGGAAAGAAGGTGGAAACGAGGCAAAAAGCCTAAATTCATAAAAAAAAAAAAAAACAGTTTTAGCTAGCGATGAGACATGAAGATTAAGATTATAAGTAAAGAAGGGACAGAGAAAGTTCAGCGTAAAAAAAAGCGGGGACATTTGAATGTTAAGACGAGTTGACAGATGGAGGAGTTGAGTTTCTGAGGCAATGAAGAATACTATGTTTGCTCTGCCCCCAATCAAAAACTTTTGAGAGATCACAAGCCAGGCGTTATGTGGCTACCTTTCATGAACTGTTTGATTCCTGAGTGGATGGAATTCTATGAAAAGACGTGGGAAAGTGTAGGGTGGTATCATCAACGTAGGGGTGGATAGGACAAAATGCTTGGTTTAGAATATTCATGAATAATAGGGAAGAGAGTGGGTGACAGGACAGAACGCTGAGGTACATCACTGTCAATAGACATAGGAGAGGAATAGGAGAACACTGACCGTCTATTACAGCAGAAATAGGACGGTCAGAAAGTAAATTTGACATGAACAAACAGAGAGAAGGATAGAAGCCGTATGATGGTAGTTTTGAACTGAAAGCTTTGTGCCAGACTCTATTAAAGGCATATGATATACCTAAGACAACAAAAATGTATGGAAAGCCAGATCACCATTAGAGCGGCCACGACGGAATCCATACTGGCGATTTAATAAAAGAATTGATAGATGTTTAAGAATCTTCCTGTTCAAGATAGATTAAATAACTTTAGAGAGGCAGGAATTTAAAGGAATAGGACGTTAGTCTGAAGGATTTGAACGGTCACCCTTTTTTAGGAACAGGCAGAATGTAGGGAAACATCTAGCAAGATGGAAAAGAAGATCTCGGAATAGTTTGACTAAAGAAGATGCAAATACGGAAGCGGAGTTTCGGAGGACAATACAACAGACCCGATCAGGTCGATAAGACTTCCAATGGTTTACACCAGCTAGGACATGGAAAACATCACTGCGAAGGGGTATTATAAAGTAGTTAGAGAGTGGAAGAGAGTGAGGAACAAACCCTGAATTACCCAAGGTAGAGTTGATAGAAAAGGTTATAATAAAGAGTTCAGCTTTAGAGATAGATGAGATGCCAGTGGTGCCATCATGTTTGAATAAAGGAGGAAAAAAAAAAATTGGCTATATGCCAAAATTTATGAAGGGAGTTAGGTCTAGAAAGATGTTAACATCTATTATCAATGAATTAGTTTTTTTCTTTTGTTACTGTAGTTGGAGAACAGATCTAGCATGATTTTGGGAAGAAATATAACGTGCATTATAAATATAATGGTTCAGGTGATGCAAGGCTCAAGTAACTTTTGTTGACCATCTCTCTATCACGTATAGGACGAAAACAGTCAGTGTTAAACTAAAGTTAGGAAGATTTATGTCAAGAGAAAGAGTGAAGAATGTACGCCTTCATGCCAAACATTATCACATCTGTTATTCGCTCAGCACACAGAGACGGATCTCTGATACGGAAGTAGTAGTCATTTCAAGGAAAATTAGCATAATACCCCCTAACATCTTCCCATTTAGCAGAGGCAAAACGCCAAACTCACCTCCGCTTTGGGGGATCCTGAGGAGGGATTAGAGAGATAGGACAAAATACAGCTATGAAATTGTGATCGGGAAAACCCAACGGAGAATATTGGGTGACAGCAAAAGGAGAAGGGTTAGAGGTTAGGAAAAGGTCAAGAATGTTGGACGTACGAGTATCTCCAAGACAATCAGAAACACGTGTAATGTGTTGCACCAGTTGCTCTACATCGTGGAGGATAGCAACATTAAAGGTTAGTACACTAGGATGGTCAGCGAAGGGAGAAGAAAGCCAATGCTAGTGATGAACATTGAAGTTTCCAAGATTGGATATATCTGCAAAAGGCAAGATAGACAGAATGTCTTCCACTTTGAAAGTTAAGTATTCAAAGAATTTCATATAGTCAGTGGAGTTATGTGATAGATATATAGCACTTATAAATTTAGTTTGAGAGTGACTCTGTAGTCGTAGATAGATGGTGCAAAACTCGGAAGGTTCAAGAGCGTGGGCATGAGAGCAGGTTATATCATTGCACTCATAGACGCAACATCAAGCTTTGCATTGGAAATGAGGGTAGAGCAACTAGGAGAAAACATAAAAGGGGCTTATATAATATATAAGCCCCTTTTATGTTTTATATATATATATATATATATATATATATATATATATATATATATATATATATATATATATATATATATATATATATATATATATATATATATATATATATATATATATATATATATATATATATATATATATATATATATATATATATATATATATATATATATATATATATATATATATATATATATATATATATATATATATATATATATATGTGTGTGTGTGTGTGTCAGAAAAAAATGTATTTCTAGGTTCGTCATTTTATAAATTGTAAATTATAGTAAATAGTTTTTAGCTTTGTTGAAAAAAATAATAATAATAATAATAATAATGCATGCTTCGAAACATACTTACTTATCGAATTTTTCAGGAAAAAATGGAAGTTCTGTTCTCATGAGCAATCCTTCAGTAGACGTCCACGATGCTATCTTTATAAATGAATTAACATCACTGGGATATGGAAGATGAGTGAAGATTTCGTACCTGAAATGGAAGAGAAAATTAAATGGAGAGAGAGAGAGAGAGAGAGAGAGAGAGAGAGAGAGAGAGAGAGAGAGAGAGAGAGAGAGAGAGAGAGAGAGAGAGAGAGAGAGAGAGAGAGAGAGAGAGAGAGAGAGAGAGAGAGAGAGCGGAAGGCAAACAAGTCATGATGCTAAACTATGGTATTTTTTTTTATATAGCCTATCGGAGATTTTTTTTTTTATTATTTGTTTTCCTCCACTTCCCTGTGTCCTAGTAAATTGAAGCACATAACTGTATTGAGTAAAATTCATAGTTTGGGTTGATCGAATCAAATTACAGCCAGACCTCTTAAAAATAATAGGACAATGTGTTTATAAGAGAGAGCGTGTGAGAGTATGGTGCGGTGAAGGGTTAAGGTCTGCACCCGCCCGGCCCCCCAGCTTCAGTTCTCCTTTCTTCCCTCTCTCTCGCTATTCATGCGATCAAGCCCCGTGCGTATATATGTCTGCGCGGCATTTTTTGCCAGTGGTGGCCCAATCTTCGACAGAGAAAGATGTGCTTTAGAAAGCCAGCAGTGTGAGGCTGTATCTGGGTGCATATAATAACAATAGTATTTGTGGGGATACTGGTTTTAAACTTGTTGTAACCTAAGAATCAAGAAGAAATGAAAGCAGGTACCAAGATTACAAGAATCTACCACCACCCTGATAGATAACGAGAAGAGACGTGACCACCAAGGAGAACAACAAGATGCGGTGAGTCATCACAAGACTAACAAAGCCTCCATTTAGCAGCAGATTATAAGAGATACCCAGGTGGCTATCATTAAATCAGTATACGAGAGAAGCAGAGGTCACCGGATGCAAATGACGTGTATAGGTCAGACAGTCGGCACACCACAGGAAACTCCACCTCCTTTTTCCTGAGTAGAAGATGCGATTACCAAAGTTCCTTGAGAATGAAACTTATTGAAAGTTAAGAGAAAAATAAATTGTATGATCGAAGTATGGGAAGGTGAATATACTTACTTGAAGTTAGCCGTTATTGAAAGTATAGTAAAATAAATCCTATGATCAAAATTTGGGAAAATAAATGTAGTTACTCGAAGATTAATCTTATTGAAAGTTATAGGAAAATAAACCGTACGATCGAAATATTGAAAATTATATTTTATAGCAATGGAAGCCTTGTTGGGGTAAAAGGTCGCTCTAACATTACGTGTATATTATGAGATGTAGGAGACAGGAATAGAAAGAAGCAGACAGAGAGAGAAACTAGACAGAGCTGTCAGACCAGAGGGAGTAAAGATGGGCAAGCCGCCTGTAACAGTACTAGTAAGTATAGCCAGACAGTTGTAATGCAGAGTGAAATGGTGGTGCTATATGTTGATGGAGAGGAATTGGGTATGTTTAGGATGTGCTTTCTTACTGGATATTAGTTGCGGGGTCTGTGTAGGATGTGTTTCATCATTGAGTGTTAATTGTGTGAAGTGTTCCGAAATATTTTATGGAATTTGCGCGAAGAGAGATTAATCCAATTTTCTTAATATTTCGTTGTTGTCAGAATTCGGATATTATCGTCTATATATTGCAAAGATAGAAATTGTCAGGATTGATATTGCAAAAAAAAAAAAAAAAGGATATTGGAAGAACAGGATTTGGCATATATGACATGAGTTGTAATTTTTTTGCAAGGGATGTTATAATTACTTGTTGATGAAATGAGGGGAAATTTGGTGATATGCTGAAATGATTAGTGATAACTTTTGGTTACAACAGAAAATTCTATGATGAAATCAGTAATTCATTCTGTGCCTTTGTTGCTAGCAAGTTGCCGTTATACGGGATGTCGCTTTCGTAAATTTCATGGTTACCTTTATAGCCTGCTTAAACCATCTCGCTCCGATTAAAAAGCGTCTTGAATTATGATTGGGGGGTTATATTGCTAGTGTGATAAGGGAATAGATAGAAGCAGACAGAGAGACAAACTAGACAGAGCTGTCAGATCAGAGGGAGTAAAGATGTGCAAGCCGCCTGTCACAATGAAAGTAAGTAGAGCCAGACAGCTGTAATGCAGTCAGAGTGAAATGCAATGGTCATTGGTTACTAATTTCACCTGTGGCAAACAAACAAATGGGTGAAAGAGAAGCACAAAGGAAAACACACATATCAAGAAAATAAAAATGCGCAGCATGTCATAGGTGTTGTCATCATAATTGATATAAAAATGAGAATATTGTTGACTTCTAGACAGTACTGATATATTAGTAGTGACTCGTAGGTTGTGCCACAGCTGGGAACACAGGTAGCGCAGTAGTTAGTGCGCCCGATTCACACTCGGGAGGGCAAGGGTTCGAAGCCTTTGGGCGGACTTCTTTAAAGTGTAGCCCCTGTTCACTTCGCAGTGATTAGGTACCTAGTGTAAGTATGGAGTTGTGACCCGCTGCTAGGGAGAAGAGACAAAATACAAACGAGATGGCCTGACCATCCCGGGCCTAGTCTATTAGGTTGATCGGCGCCATCTGGCAGCCACAACATCATATTGTAAGATATTTCCTTAGGGTTAAATATATACTTAAGATGTAATATGTATGTCAACATATAAATATTTAACGTGGATTTTCGGTTGTAAGACAGCAAGATTAATAAACCGAATATTATTATTATTATTATTATTATTATTATTATTATTATTATTAGGTCTATAGAGTTGTATAGAAAATGTTAAGGATAAGATTTCATTATAAAACACCTAATCCTACAAACTGCAAATTTTGTTTGATACAAAAAAAAAAAAAAGTTGTTCAGAGACATAAGAACATAAGAACATAAGAAATAAGGGAAGCTGCAAGAAGCGACCAGGCTTACACGTGGCAGTCCCTGTATGAAACACTCCTACCTATTTCCATCTGTTATCCCCATCCATAAACTTGTCTAATCTTCTCTTAAAGCTCTCTAGTGTCCTAGCACTAACTACATGATTACTGAGTCCGTTCCACTCATCTACCACTCTATTTGAGAACCAATTTTTTCCTATCTCCTTCCTAAACCTAAATTTTTCAAGCTTGAACCCGTTATTTCTTGTTCTACCCTGGTTGCTGATCCTAAGAATTTTGCTTACATCTCCCTTGTTATAACCCTTATACCACTTAAAGACTTCTATCAGGTCCCCTCTTAACCTACGTCTCTCTAGAGAATGTAAATTTAACCGCTTCAACCTCGCTTCGTAACGAATACTCCTCATCCCCTGTATCCTTTTAGTCATTCTCCTCTGTACTGATTCTAATAGACCTATATCTTTCCTGTAATGTGGGGACCAGAACTGCACAGCGTAGTCTAGATGAGGTCTGACCAGCGCCAAGTATAATTTTAATATTACTTCCGGCCTTCTACTTTTAACACTCCTAAAAATGAATCCTAGTACCCTATTTGCCTTGTTTCTGGCTTCTATGCATTGTTTCCCTAGACGGAGTTCAGAGCTAACTATAACTCCTAAATCTTTCTCGTACCCTGTACCTACCAGAGTTTGGGTGTTTAATGTGTACCTATTGTGTGGGTTTCCTCTACCTACGCTAAGCACTTTGCATTTATTGATATTAAATTGCATTTGCCATCTATCCGTCCATTCATTCATTCTATCTAAGTCTGTCTGCAAGGCGATGGCATCCGCTTCTGACCTAATTAATCTACCTATCTTTGTGTCATCCGCAAATTCACTAACATCGCTACTAATTCCACTATCCAAGTCATTGATATATATTAGAAATAATAATAGCCCTAATACTGATCCCTGTGGCACCCCACTAATGACATGAACCCACTCGGATTTCGAGCCGTTTATTAGCACTCTCTGTCGCCTGTTACCAAGCCATGACCCTATGCAACCTAACACCTTCCCATCTATCCCGTGCGCCCTAACCTTTCTCAGGAGCCTTTGATGGGGCACCTTGTCGAATGCTTTACTAAAGTCCAGATATAAGATATCATAACTATCACCATTATCTACTGCCTCGTACACCTTACTGTAAAAACTTAACAAGTTTGTCAGGCAAGACTTCCCCTTCGTGAAGCCATGCTGCGACTGATTTATCAAGTTATGTTTGTCTAAATGTTCCCTAATGTTCCTGGCTATTATTGACTCTAACATTTTACCTACAACTGAAGTTAAGCTGACAGGTCTATAATTAGACGCTAAAGTTTTATCCCCTTTCTTAAAGATGGGTACTACATTAGCCTGCCTCCACATTACTGGTACTTCACCCGACTCCAGTGATTTCCTAAAGACAGAAACTAACGGCTCACTAATAATCTTTTTACATTCCTTCAGTACTCTGGGATATATTTCATCAGGTCCTGGTGACTTGAACTTTTTTAGCCTATCTATCTCCTGCTCCACTATCTCCCTAGTTATGGAAATATCCGTCAGCTTCTCATACTCATCCGCTCTAAACACCTGTTCACTATCTGGCATATCCTGCATGTTTTCCTGAGTGAAGACAGTTAAAAAATAATCATTCAGAAGTTTACTAATCTCCTCCCCAGAACTAACCAGTTCCCCATCTGCTGCCTTTAATGGACCTACAGTATCCTTATTTTTCGTCCTGTATACCTGATAAAATCCCTTGGGGTCCGTCTTCGCCTGGCTGGCTACCTTTAATTCATAATTGTCCTTAGCTTTCCTCGTTAACTTCCTGACTGTTCTAACTAATTCATTATACTGTGTCCTTAAAACTTCTTCACCTGCCTTTAATCTCTTATATATACTTCTCTTACGCCCTATATAATGCTTTAACCTAGCAGTCATCCATTTAGGGTCATTTTTTTGTGATCTTATTGTTTTATACGGGATATTTGCTAACTGACCTGTATGAACTTTATCTACGAAATATTTATACAATTCATCTACATTTACTTCACCTAATCCCCTCATCTCGTTCCCTACCATCCTCTCCCCTCCCTCATCAACTCGCCTCGACCTTACCTCTCTCATTTCAGCATGACCTGACATTCCAACATACTCACACCTATCTCCCCCCTTTCACTTTCCTCCTCCCTTCTGGAGCCTCACCTCACCTCCCTCATCCTGCCTTATCCCTCTGAACTCCGTCCCTGACCTGACCTCACCCTGCATCCTTTGCCAGTCCACTCCTTGGAGGTACCTTTTCAATTCTTCAAAATTTGCTCTCCTAAAGTCAGATATTTTACTAGTGTTTTTATTTCTAACAGTTTCTTCCCATTCTAGATTGTACCTAATTTCCCTATGGTCACTGTTACCTAGCTGTCCTCCAACCTCTACCTGCGTGACTGCTTCCTCCCTGTCAGTAAGAATTAAATCTAGAATATTATTCCCCCTTGTGGGTTCTACGACTACCTGTTTTAAAAAATTATCCTGAATTACCTTAAGGAATTCCTCTGCTTCCTTATTACCCACAATCAGACTCCAGTCGATATTCCTAAAATTAAAATCTCCTACCACACATACCTGACTGTACCTGCCTGCTCTATTTAATTCCTGCCACAGTGAGGTGTTAATTTCCTCTGTACTGGTCGGTGGTCTGTAAACTACCCCTAGTACTACTGACTGCGATCCTTCCTTAATATCTACCCATATCGACTCTGCTTTATTATCTGTTTTAATTCTATTGTTCATACAGCACTGTAATGTGTCCCTAACGTATAACGCGACACCTCCTCCTCTTCTGTTTTCTCTATCTTTATAGAACATTGTATACCCATCTATCTTAACCTCTGGATTAAATACTTTTCCTGACATATCTGACCAAGTTTCAGTTAAAGCAATGATATCAAATTTCTCTACACTCGCTGTTCCTCTAAGCAAGTCTATTTTATTCAGAATACTTCTACAATTTGTGTAGTAAACACTTAAGCTATTTCTCACCATCCCTAAACTAGCTTCCTTTCTAGATTTTACTAATTTGCCCCTTGCCTTCTCCTCACTATCCCTTCTTCCCTCCCGACTAACGAAAAAAGTGCTGGAGTGCAGTTACCTCCCGCTCGAGTGTTTCGGCCAAAACACGAACACCCTGGCGTGACAAATGCACTCCATCCCTGGCGTACAAGGTGTCCCTGCCATAGAAAAGGTCCCAGTTGTCGATGAACGTCCATCCATTACTCCTACAATGATTCGCGAGCCTGCGATTCACTGTAATAGCCCTGGACAGCCACTCAGCACCAACTCCCCTCCTCGGCAAGACACCACATACCACGGGGATCCCACCCTTGTCCCTAATCCTGTCCAAAGCCTGTCGAAACCTCCTGATAAGTTCCTCACTCCTGACCTTACCAAGGTCATTCCCTCCCGCACTGAGAAAAACAATGGGCTTGGTCCCATCTTTTTCCAAGCACGTGTCTAGCCTATCAGCTACCTTCCCTATTCCGGCCCCCGGCAAACACACCCTCGACCTACGCTTCCTATCCCTAGCACAGAACGCACTATCTAAGTGCCTAACCTGACTATCACCAAACACAAGCACTCTACCTTGGGGCAGGGTAACTGCATCTGCCCCCTCCTTCTTGCCTCCTCCAGCCCTGTCCACCTCCTTCTCCTTCCCCTCCTCCAGCACATTGAAGGGATTCTTCGTCTCCACGGAAGGTGCCCTGAGCACCTTCACCCTCTTGGCTCCCCTGCACACAACCGACCACTGCTCCTCCGTCGCCTTACTAGGTAAGGTGACGGTGGGGCACGACCCTCCCACAGGTGCTGAGATCCTCTCATAGAACTCAGCCTGCAGGTCTGAGATCCTCTCACGAAACTCAGCCTGCACCTCCGAGATCCTTCGATGGAACTCAGCCTCCACCTCTGAGACCTTCGCAACGAAGGCCTCGAGAACAGGAGAACTAACACAACCTGTCGACTCAGCAACACAAGGCGCCATGTCTACACTAGCCAGCTATATTAGCGTCAGGTCACTGCTCACTAAACACGTCCGTTCACTAGGAACCCTGACCTGAGACTGACGTAAAGGAAAGGATTTATTAAGCAAAAATTGTTGGTATACATAAGAACATTTTTTTATAAAGATAAGCAAGTTGCGAAGATGATTAATTTAGTGCAGGAAACATACGAGACGAAAAAAATAACAATATATGGATAGTAGTTTTTCATACAGAAATAAGCAACTGAAATAATGTTGAAATTTTCGGAAAGGTGATACTAACTTGTATCATCATTAGTATAAAACAAAAAAAAAAAGAAAAGCCATCACAGCTGATGTGAGTACTTTTTGGAGAAGTTGATGGTACATGAAAATGACCGCTGCTTGATATTTAGCAGATCGATAGTGACAATGTTTAGTGATAAATGTAATGCAAGAAATTAGGTTGGTGTACGAGAGCTATGTTGAAATCCCAGATAAACGTGGAGGCGTATTTATAATGTCTATGCCTAAATAAGACATAATTGAATTGAAATTAGAAGAAATATTTCACTCAAGAAATGTAAGGGGAATTAAGAGATTGAGTTCACTGTAAAGTACTGTGAGAGATCATCGAGTCAGGTATCACAGTTGGAACAGTGATAGCTCATGCATCCGAAGGACTGTTGGCTAGATCCTGAATCACGAAATTCTCTCAGTAACGAAATGCGAGTCTTATGAAGGGATAGATCAAATTGCCACTTGTGTTATTAGATAAATTACATAATTGAATAAAGAGAAGAATTTCAGCACACGGTAAAACATAAATAAGTATGGGAAGGTAAATACATCATATAAATATTATATCATAGGAGGAGGCAGTAGACACCTGCCGAAACGATAATTACTCCTAGTGAGGTCTAAAGCACTATTCAGGGGGTACTG
Organism: Scylla paramamosain; assembly: GCF_035594125.1. Lineage (NCBI taxonomy): Eukaryota > Metazoa > Arthropoda > Malacostraca > Decapoda > Portunidae > Scylla > Scylla paramamosain. The sequence goes on from NC_087169.1 coordinate 6,168,180, forward strand.
TGAACTTATCATTAAACCCAGCTGTGACCTCACTGAACGTTGCCGTTTGTGTCTCACAACAGAAGGGGGCAGTCACAGCCTGCCCTCTAAAGACAACTCTCTTCCTCCACACAAAACTACAAGCACCTAATAACACACACACCCTTCACTCAAAAATTTTAAAATCATCATGGCGACTCCTACATCAGCCTCTGAGTCCCCATCTGGGGAGGGGACCATAAATATCCCCAGGTCGGACTGCCTTTCTGTCGACGACCCTAAGTGTATTGACACCCCCTTCAACTTTTTCCTCATTAACTTCTGCAACATTCGTGGTCTAAGATCTAATTTCTAATCTGTAGAACACCACCTCTCCTCTTCTAAACCTCATCTTCTTTTCCTTACTGAAACTAAGGTGTCTGAGGCAACTGACAGTAGCCCCTTTTCTGTTCCCTCTTACTTTCTCTATCCTCATTTTCAATCCAAACCTGGATGCTGCGTTTATGTGCGCAATGACTTAACCTGCTCTCGTGCCCACGCTCTTGAATCTTCCGAATTTTCCACCATCTGGCTACGACTACAGAGTCACTCTCATACTAAATTTATCTGTGCTGTATACCTCTCACCTAACTCCTCTGACTATAAGAAATTCTTTGACTACTTAAATTCCAAAGTGGAGCACATTCTCACCCTCTTCCCTTTTGCAGAGATCTCCATTCTTGGAGACTTCAATGTTCACCACCAGCTTTGGCTTTCCTCTCCCTTCATTGACCATCCTGGTGAACTAGCCTACAACTTTGTTATCCTCCATGACCTAGAGCAATTGGTGCATCACCCTACTCGTATTCCTGACCGTCTTGGAGATACGCGCAACATTTTTTACCTTTCCCTGACCTCTAATCCTTCTGCTTATGCTGTCACCCTTTCTTCTCCGTTGGGCTCCTCCGATAACAATCTCATATCTTTATCTTGTTCTATCGCTCCAATCCCTCCTCAGGATCCCCGTAAGCGAAGGTGCCTCTGGCGTTTTGCGTCTGCTAGTTTGGGGGGACCTGAGGAGGTATTTTGCTGATTTTCCTTGGAATGACTAGTGCTTCCGTGTCAGAGACCCGTCTTTGTGTGCTGAGCGCATAACAGAGGTGATTGTGTCTGGCATGGAGGCGTACATTCCTCACTCTTTTTCTCATCCTAAACCTTCTAAACCTTGGTTTAACACAGCTTGTTCTCGTGCTATACATGATAGAGAGGTGGCCTACAAAAGGTACTTAAGCCTTCCATCACCAGAATCTCATGCACTTTATATTTCTGCCCGGAACCATGCCAAGTCTGTTCTCCAACTAGCCAAAAACTCCTTCATTAACAAAAAATGACAAAACTTTCAAGATCTAATTTCCCTCGTGACTTCTTGCATCTAGCCAAAAATATCTCCAATAACTTTGCTTTTTCTTCTTTCCTTCCTCTATTTCAACGATTCTGTTCTATTGGACGATTCTGGGCTTGTTCCTCCCTCTCCTCCACCCTCTGACTACTTCATGTGACTACTTCAATGATGTTTTCCATGCCCTCGCTGGCCTAAATCCTCGGAAGGCTTATGGACCTGATGGGGTCCCTCCTATTGTTTCCCGAAACTGTGCCCCCGTGCTTGCACCTTGCCTAGTCAAACTCTTTCAGATCTGTCTGTCAACATCTACCTTTCCTTCTTGCTGGAAGTTTGCCTACATTCAACCTTATCCTTAAAAAGGGTGACCGTTCTAATCCCTCAAACTACCGTCCTGTTGCTTTAATTTCCTGCCTATCTAAAGTTTTTGAATCTATCCTCAACAGGAAGATTCTTAAACATCTATCACTTCACAATCTTCTATCCGATCACCAGTATGGGTTCCGTCAAGGCCGGTCTACTGGTGATCTTCTGGCTTTCCTTACTGAGTCTTGGTCATCCTCTTTTAGAGATTTTGGTGAAACTTTTGCTGTTGCCTTGGACATATCGAAGACTTTTGATTGAGTCTGGCACTTCATCTCAAGGGTCCTTTCTGACCGTTCTATTGCTGCTGTTGTAGACGGTCACTGTTCCTCTCCTAAATCTATTAACAGTGGTGTTCCTCAGGGTTCTGTCCTGTCACCCACTCTCTTCTTATTATTCATTAATGATCTAAACCAAACTCCTAGTCCTATCCACTCCTACGCTGATGATACCACCCTACACTTTTCCACGTCTTTTCATAGACGTCCAACACTTCAGGAGGTAAACATTTCACGTAGGGAAGCCAAAGAACGCTTGACTTCTGATCTTTCTAAAATTTCTGATTCGGGCAGAGCAAACTTGGTATTGTTCAATGCGTCGAAAACTCCAATTCCTCCATCTATCAACTCGACACAACCTTCCTATCCCCCTCTTCTTTAATGACACTCATCTGTCCCCCTCTTCTACACTGAACATCCTCGGTCTGTCCTTTACTTATAATCTGAACTGGAAACTTCACATCTCATCTCTAGCTAAAACAGCTTCTATGACGTTAGGTCTTCTGAGACGTCTCCACCAGTTGTTTCTCACCTCCCCTCCCCCCCAGCTGCTAACACTGTACAATGGCCTTATCCGTCTATGTATGGAGTATGCTTCACATGTCTTGGGGGGTTCCACTCATACTGCCCTTCTAGACAGGGTGGAATCAAAAGCTTTTCGTCTCATCAACTCCTCTCCTCTAACTGACTGTCTTCAGCCTCTCTCTCACCGCCGCAATGTTGCATATCTAGCTGTCTTCTATAGCTATTTTCATGCTAACTGCTCTTCTGATCTTACTAACTGCATGCCTCCCCTCTTACCGCGGCCTCGCTGCACAAGACTTTCTTCATTCTCTCACCCCTATTCTGTCCACCTCTCTAACGCAAGAGTTAACCAGTATTCTCAATCATTCATCCATTTCTCTGGTAAACTCTGGAACTCCCTGCCTGCTTCTGTATTTCCACCTTCCTATTACTTGAATTCCTTCAAGAAGGAGGTTTCAAGACACTTAATCTTCAATTTTTGACCACTGCTTTGACCCTTTTATGGGATTGGCATTTTAGTCGGCATGTCCTTCCTACATAAAAAAAAAAAAATAATAAAATAAAATACATAAATAATATGAAATCATGACTATATTCATAAAAATAGTAAACAACAAGTTGACTGTATTGAAAGACGATAACATGCTGACCTTCCTTCTTGCAAAATACAATATGTGATATAAATATTAAATGGTATCGTGAGGAGAGGAGCGGAATTTCAAAATAATAGGAAGATAAGGCTGAAGACGTCTTAAAAAAAACAACGTGGGCGCAAGTTCGTACTGTGAAAATCAGATGCCAGTTAATAGCGATAATTGTCTATGTTTAGAGTAGTTGAGAGCGGGGCATTGGAAGAACTTTTGCAACCTGTGTAGCTTACACTCCAAATGAATACACAGTAAACTCGGCGATAATGATTTGAGGAAGATTATGAGGATTATGGAAGTTCATCTTGATAAGCGGTAAGAGTCCTAGATAACGTAATATCATAATGATGTACAAAATTCGTGTTGTTCGATTAGTTGAAATCATAAGTGATTTACATAATAAATAATGCAAGTCAATAATACCGAAGCAGACTAGTGCACCATTGAGAAAGCACTCTTCTTCCTTGTTCTGGATAACAATTTTGATAAATAGAATGATCTGTTAGGTAACAAGTTGTTTTCACGAAACTAGATACTCCTGTAGTGGGTACTGTCTACATTTAGATGCAAATTATAGCATATCAAAATTACATTAGTGGCTGAAGCTGACATCAAGGTGAAGTACATTCCAGGGCAAAAAAATATATGATGTTGTAGTGAGATTATGTGGATGAGCATGACTAATGGGATATGACGGAAAGACTTGTCAGTTGAAATTCAGAGGAAAATATAGGCTGATGTATGATATAAATATGGAAAGAGGTTAGTGAAAATATAGATTGATGTATGATATAGATGAAAAAAAGCTATTGATAAATATGGATTGATGCATAAAAGAAATAGTGAGATGAATATATTTGAAATTTTGAATGTATTGAAATATAGATTGATGGATGAACCTTAGTGAAATGAGTATATTAAGAATATGCATTGATGCATGAAGATACAGTAAAATGAGTATATTGAGGATGTAGATTAATGCATGAAGATATAGTGGAATGAGTATATTGATAATATAGATTAATGCATGAAAATGTAATAAAACAAGTATTTTGAGAGTATACATCGATGCATGAAAATATAGTGAAATGAGTATATAGTGAAATAAATATATTGATAATATAGATTGATGCATGGAGATACAGTGAAAATTAGTATTTTGAGAATATAGATCGACCAATAAATATATAGTGAAATGAGTATATAATGAATGAGCATATAGAAAATATAGATTGATGCATGAAGATGTAGTGAAATAAGTATATTGAGAACGCAGATTAATGCATGACGCATTAATTAAATTAGTATCTTAATAACCATGAGTATATTAAATATGGTTTGGAGCATGAAGAAATAGTAACATGATAATATTGATAATTTGTAGTATATTGCAATATAGTTTGATGCGCGAATATACTCGTATAGTGAAATGAGTATATTCATAATTATGATTATATTGAAATATAGATTGATGTATGAAAAATATTAATAATTATGAGTAATGTTTGTTGAAATATAGAGTGATGCATGAAGAAATACTGAAATGAGCATATTGGTCATTGTGAGGATACTGAATGAGGATATTGGTAATTGTGAGTATATTGGATGAGTATATTGGTAATCGTGAGTATACTGAAATAATGAAGAAATAGTGAAATGAATTGGTAATTCCGAATATATCAAATGAGTATACTGGTAATTGTGACTATATTGAGCACAGTTCTATGCATAAATATTCCGTGAAGTGGGTATCTTGGTAACTGTGAGTATATTGAAATTGTTAAGAAAGAGTACAATCAGTATATTGGTAATAGCGAGTACACCGAAGTAAAAATTGGTGCATGAAGATATGGAGAAATGAGTAGACTTGAAAAAGGTGAGCTAAGAGTACAAAAAAAAAAAAAAATAAATAAATAAATAAATAAAAATCAGATATATAAATGATTGATTGAATGGAAAAACAAAGTGTATATATATATATATATATATATATATATATATATATATATATATATATATATATATATATATATATATATATATATATATATATATATATATATATATATATATATATATATATATATATATATATATATATATATATATATATATATATATATATATATATATATATATATATATATATATATATATATAATATGTGAGTGTGTGTGTGTGTGTGTGTGTGTGTGTGTGTGTGTGTGATAGAGATGTGAGATGAATACTGAAGAAAAAAATGTTGGAAAAAAATGCATAGATGCAGTTGACTGAAATCATATTTAAAAGAAATTAAATGATTATTCGTTAGATAAATGAATAAGACAGATCGATGAATATATATTGAAATTGCTATAAGAATAATCGCTATATATTCCATATACAGAACTGAAGTTGAGAAGGTTAAAAGATAAGGATAAAGAGTGTAGAATATTAAAGAGGTGAATAATAATAATAATCAAATTGGAGTACGCAAGATGTCAAATATATGAAATAACGTAAAAAAAAAAAAAAAAAAAAAACAATCGTATGTGGCTTACTGAAGTGACTAACTTAATGGTGAGTATGCACAAGTTGAAGATAAATGAATGTAGCGAAATACAACTATACATTATTTAGTTCATATAGTTCAAACTAGCAAGCCAGATTATGATAAATGATCCTTGTATACGCCCACCTTCTACCTAGCGAATTAGTACACTGGCAGTGCACAAGTTACTCCATCAGAGAGAAAAGAAGAAAGGGGAAAGGATATTTCTGCAAATCCTGTCCGGGGATTAGTCAATTCAAAAGGATGGAGGACGCCTCAGATTCTTTGTTGCGACAAGTACTCAAATGTGGAAAAGTTAGAGCGTATACATACACAATGATTTAGGGTTATGTAGAAAAGGGTTAACAAAGAAAGATAAAAAGAGACCAAAAAAAAAGAGAGAAAAAAAAAAATAATATATATATATATATATATATATATATATATATATATATATATATATATATATATATATATATATATATATATATATATATATATATATATATATATATATATATATATATATATATATATATATATATATATATATATATATATATATATATATATATATATATATATATATATATATATATATATATATATATATATATATATATATATATATATATATATATATATATATATATATATATATATATATATATATATATATATATATATATATATATATATATATATATATATATATATATATATATATATATATATATATATATATATATATATATATATATATATATATATATATATATATATATATATATATATATATATATATATATATATATATATATATATATATATATATATATATATATATATATATATATATATATATATATATATATATATATATATATATATATATATATATATATATATATATATATATATACTGAGTACTGATGTGAATACAAAATGTAAAAGTTTCACCTTTAAAGCGGTTAAGTGCCAAACAAGTCAGAGTGAAGTGATTATTTAATGGAGGAATGCACAAATATTAGAGAAGTAACAAAGCAAGAATGTGACAAATAATATGTTACTTAGAAAGCTAGAAATGTTAGAATAATTGTCTGTCGTCAAGGAAGTTAAGATATTGAGGATGCAGTTACTAGTTGTAGGGGTAATTGAGATACTGTAGGTAAATGCAGCACACGAGTACATGGCACACTATATTGTAGAAGTATAATTGTTTACGTAAAAAAAAATATTGAAGTTTATCCTAGATAATTTTTTATTGGATGAGAAGCAAATTTATAAAATGGTTTGATCAAGAGATTAAAAAAATCTAGTACGAGAGACTATGCTAGATGTTATATATATATATATATATATATATATATATATATATATATATATATATATATATATATATATATATATATATATATATATATATATATATATATATATATATATATATATATATATATATATATATATATATATATATATATATATATATATATATATATATATATATATATATATATATATATATATATATACACACACACACACACACACACACACACACACACACACACACACACACACACACACACACACACAGACAGACACACACTCTATTAAGAAAAACTAGTACTGATACTCACTTGCAACGTGTTTTGTGTTTTCTCTCTGTGATCACCATTGCGTTCATGTGTGCGTATGTATACGAATTACTAAATAGATCTTTTAATTTAGTGCGCGAAATCGTGGTAAGAACTAATAGTCTTGTTGTCCACACTAAGAGGCGACCGTCCAGCGAGTGACTACCCAAAGCTTCCAGGAAATCCATGTTGCTGCTCATTACCACGACGGTCACACACCACGATCCTTGCCGCACCTGTGACAATAAAAAAAAAAAATATATAAAATTACTGTGTTGTACTTCGTCATACTAATATTTTTGTTTGTGTATGAATCAACTTGGAAAAATCCCTACCTGGCGGCCACGTTGGATTAGGTGGGTTAGATGCTGATATGTTGCATTCATGTTTGAGGCGCTCATTCTTTCCTCGAAGACACCAATGCCCCACGGTGCTCGAATTTGTGGCACGTGCTGTAGTGTGCAGCAAATAAAGAAATGCTTACTTATACACACACACACACACACACACACACACACACACACACACACACACACACACACACACACACACACACACACACACACACACACACACACACAGACCTGCCAAAACGTTATTTACTCCTAGGGAGGTTTCTCAATCACTGCTCCAGATGAATGCTGTGAACTTGCCTTTGACAAAGCTGTGAGATCCCTGAACGTTTCCTTTTGTGTGTTATAACACAAGGGTCCAGCCACAGCCTGCCCTCTTCTTTTACATAACTTTATATGCAACTGGCAAACGTAATTACACCTTTCACTCAATATTCAGAATCAAAATGGCGACTCCGCCATTAGCTTCCATCTGGGAAAGGTACCAGGAAAGTCCTCAATTCGGATTGTTTTTTTAGTATCGACACTAAGTGTCATGACAACCCAACCTCAACTCATTTTCATAAAATACTGCAATATTCGTGATCTTCTACGAAATTTATCCTTCACTTTAACTTCATCTTAAGTTTCCTTTATGACCGTTCCATTACTACTGATGTGAAAAGTCACTGTTCTTCTCATAAATCCATTAAAAATGGTGTTCGTCAAGCTCTCTTTTTATATTATTTAACAATGATTTTCTAAGTTAAGCTTAACATCCTATTTTTCTCATACGCTAACGATACCATTTCTTACTTTCCCACGTCATTTTTTTTTTTTTAGATGACATTTAACGCAGGGAAGCTACATACTGCCTAACTTCTTAACTTTCTAAAACTTCTGACTTGGGCAGATCAAACACACTGATCTTTAATGCGCAATGAATGAATAAATAAACTTATGAATAAATAATAATAATAATAATAATAATAATAATATTAATAATAATAATAATAATTATAATAATAACAACAATAATAATAATAATAATAATAATAATAATAATAATAATAATAATAATAATAATAATAATAATATATAAATAAATAAATAAATAAATGAAATTTGTTTATCAAATAGAAACAATCTTCCAGTGAATTATCCTTTTCTTCAATGTTATAATTGTCCCCCTCTTCGACCCTGAATATTCTTGACCTGTCCATACCAATAACACTATGTAACACGATTTTTATCTTTGACAAGCATATGTGTTTTCCAACTTTTTTTTTTATTGCAAAACGATAGAAAATGTCCATTATTCCGGTCAAACTTTGCTTTTGTGGCTTTTAAAATGATTTTTATGTCCCAAAATAGCTAAATTTCACCATTTTAACAGTTTTTGTATATATAAAAAATATAATGACACATTTTTTTTTTTTTTTACTTCTGAAACAAATGCTCAGGATCAAAATTGACAGTTTCTCTTGATTTACACGAATACAACAAATCACCTTCTCGTATGAACCCCCAAATGTAGTCTCCCATCATGTTTTCATTGAAGGATCCCTGATATCTCTGTTCAAAGTTCATTATATCTTGGTGGAAGTGTTCCCCTTGTTCCTCTGAATATGCTCCCATATTATCTTTAAAGTTGTCGAGGTGAGCATCTAGGATATAGACCTTCAAGGACATTCTGCAGCCATAGCTTTTTATGAAAGCTTCAACCAATTCCACATGGTTATCAGCCTTGTTGTCGCCAAGAAAGCCCTGTACTACATAAATGAAACACTCCCAAGCTTTGTTCTCTTTTTCTTTGAGCTTCTGTAGAAATTCTAAACACTCTATACTTCTCCTTACTTGTGGTCCAATGAAGATACCAGCTTTCACGTTTGCCTCTGAAAGCTTAAGAAAGAAGTCTTAAAGATATATTTAAGGCAGCAGAGTCCTTGTCAAGAGCTATACCAAACTGTTTTATGAGACTCAGTTAGATGTGTAGTGGAGGAAACAAAACCTTTTGAGGATTCACCAACTGCTCAGTGGATTCACCAATGTTTGATATTGTGTGCTCCCATTGTAGAATCAGTCCTTGGAGGCCAGCGCTTTCTCTGGTAATGTGCTGCTCTGTCTCTACTGCCCCAAAGACAAAAAAAAAAAAAAAGGTGGGATTCTTCATAAGTCCCATCAAGAAAGCTACCCTCTTAAAGTATCCAATAACTTCCCAGCCATACTTGTTGTAGTTCAAAGTTTTTAGTAGAAGCTTTACAATGCTGTAGTCCTCCTTAAGATCCACAGAATGAGCAAGAGGCAAAGATGGATACTTGTTTCCATTGTGCAGAAATACAGCTTTCAGGCATTTTGGAGAAGCTGTCAATGACATCTTCATTCATCTGCATTGCAAGCAATTATATTATATATGCTACTTAAAGGAGTGTATTGAAAGAAGAACTTTCGGTTTGAGTGGGATAGAATTCCAGATTTTAGATCCTAGATAAAAAAAAAAGAGAATGTTGAGTGATATGTGTAAATTTTCATGAGTGTGGGTGAAATAGGTATTTTGTGATAATAAGTTTATGGATATACAGGGTGTAACGTGAGTTAAGTAGAAAATGTTCTGTACGCATATGCATTTTAAGACTTTGTTTACCTGTCAGAGGAGTTGAAAATGTATGGGACTCATGTGTGTGCTATGCGTGTAGCTATGAGGTGACGGACAGACGGTTGCATTGTCGCAGCCTCGGAGGTGCCACTTGGTCAAATTACGAATGGTTTAATCTTATTTTTTGCAAGCTGTGAAATAATACAGCTATTTATAACAAGACAAATGGTATTAAAAATCATGTAATTTACCGATAAACACTACATAACAACATTATTGCGGTAGTTAAAAGTACTCCTGTAAAACGCTATGTGGCATCATCGAATCGAGGGAAGAGGGGGGAGAAGTCCGAGCGATCTTGAAAACCGTAGAGTACATGAACTGTTGGGATATTTTGAATAAAACAGACTTCTTTAGAGAAAAGGCATATGTAAAAAAAAAGTTATATTATTGCTGTTTCGGTGTCTTTAAACTGTGTCAGTTGATGTGCTTCTTACCGCTCCATTGAGATGATGATTGTTATTTTTGTATCAGATGAGGAGGCTTGGTGTGGTGGTGGCTGCTCTGGAGGACCGGGTAGTAGCTTGATAATGCTGGTAGCGTGGAGGTGGTGGGTCGTGGTTTGATATTGTTGATTGTGCGAGTAAAAGACACAATTTATAAGAGCTCTTCTTGATTTAATAATGGACAATGTTCACACGTGATACCAAGACACAATTGATTACAGACGTGACGATATTGATGTGCTTTGTCCCTGCACTGATATGAACTGGATTGATCATTGGCTGATGGTGAACTCAGCAGACTGATATGAACTGACTCTCTCAACAGACTGATGCTCTAGTTACGCGTACGCTCTATTTATGCGAGAGAAACGGATCAGGATACAACCTGTGAAATGGAGAAATTACCAATGAGATGCTTGGAAATGGGGTGAAGAATCCAATGGTAGGGGTCGTTATTCTGACCAATGCCCTATGAGGAAGACAAGAAGGTGATGTAGGTGTTTTCCCTAAGGACTGGCAGGAATGTCGAAAAGCTGTGACTGATACATTCTTTTATCAGGAAAAGTATTTCATTCAGATGTTTAGATGTTTATACATTATTTTATAAAGACAGGGAGAATAACAAAGGAAAAGGAGTTGCTTTTTATGTTAGGAGCACATTACAATGCTGTACCAGCTAACAAAAACATTAAAACACATAGACGAGATGGAATGATATGACAGAAGGAACACAAATAATAATATTGTACATCCTCCTCAACCTTCCGACTACTTCATGCTAACCATTAAGATCCTTCACGGTGATGTTTCCCTTGCTGGCCTTAACCCTTAAAAGGTATATGGAACTAATGGGGTCCATCCTTTCTAGCTCTGTCTGTCAACATCTACCCACACTTCTTACTACAGGTTTCCGTACATTCAGCTTCTTTCTAAAAAGGGTGGCCGCTCTAATCCCTCAATCTACCGTCCTATTGCCTTGATTCCCTGCCTTTCTAAGATTTTTGAGTGTGTCCTCAACAGGAAGATCCTTAAACGTTTTTTCACTTCACACACTTATAACTGATTATAACTGATTTCCAATGTGTCTGCTCCACTGGTGACCTTCTGACTTTCCTTACTGAGTTTTGATTATACCTTTATAGGGATTTTGTTGAAACTTTTGCTGTTCCTATAAACATATCAAAAGCTTTTAATAGTCTGGCACAAAGCTTTGATTTCCAAATTACCTCTTTTCCCTTTCTATTCTTGTCTCTGTAACTTCATCCCAATTTTCCCCTCTGACCGTTCTTCTCCTAAGTCAATTAACAGTGGTGTTCCTCATCACTCTGTTCCTATTATTCATCAATGACCTAAACCAAACTTCTTGTCGTATTCCACTCTTATGCTGATGATACCACACTGCACTTTTCCACGTCTTTTTATAAACGTTCAACCTTTCAGGAAGTAAACAGCTTACGCATGGAAGCCATAGAACACCTAATATCTCTAAAATTTATGACTGGAAAGGGTAAACTTAGTTATGTTCAATGTCTCAAAATTTTTTTGCTCTTTTCTACCGTTATTTTCATGCTAACTGCTCTCCTGATCTTGCTAACTGCATACCTCCCCTCCTCCCGAGGCCTCGCTGCACAAGACTCTCTTCTTTCTCTTATCCCCATTATGTACACCTCTCTAATGCAAGAGTTAACCAATATTCTCAATCATTCATCCCTTTCTTTGGTATGAACTTCTCATACTGGTAATGAATTTCTCTCGTATGAACCCCCAAAATGTAGTCTCCCATTATGTTTTCATTGAAGGATCCCTGATATCTCTGTTCAAAGTTCATTATATCTTGGTGGAAGCGCTCCCCTTGTTCCTCTGAATATGCTCCCATATTATCTTTAAAGTTGTCGAGGTAAGCATCTAGGATATAGACCTTCAAGGACATTCTGCAGCTACAGAACGCATGACTTTTGATCTTTTTGACTTTTGATCAGAGCAAAGTTGGTATTTCCTCAATGCCTCAGGAACTCAATTCCTAAATCTATCAACTGGCAAAAGTAAGTGTCTGATTTTCTTACCTCTCCATCTGCAGAGAATCCGCCTCATTGATCATGCTTTTCAGGTGAATAGACACCGTCCGGGTTCTTTCAAGTGGTGTGGCTAAAGGAAAATTGTGTTGCATTCCTCTCCTGTAGGAGAGGGGGAGTATACCCTCTCCTACAGGAGAGGTTATACTATAGTTTGACTAGGCAAGTTACAAGCACAGAGGTACAGTTTCGGAGAACAATGGGAGGGATCCCATGAGGTCCATAGGCCTTCTGAGGGTTTAGGCCAGCAAGGGCATGGAAAACATTATTTTTATTAGGTATTTTGATAGGTAGCATGAAGTAGTCAGAGGGTGGAGGAGAGGGAGGAATAAGCCCAGAATCGTCCAAGGTATAGCTTTTAGCAAAGGTTTGAGCGAAGACTTCAGCTTTATAAATAGATGTGATAGCAGTGGTGCCATCTAATTGATATAAAGGAGGGAAAGAAGAAGCAAAGTTATAGGAGATATTTTTGGCTAGATCCCAGAAGTCACGAGGGAAGTTTGATCTTGAAAGATTTTGACAATTTCTGTTAATGAAGGAGTTTTTGGCTAGTTGGAGAACAGACTTGGCAAGGTTCCGGGAAGAAATATAAAGTGCATGAGTTTCTGGTGATGGAAGGCTTAAGTATCTCTTGTGGGCCACTTCTCTATCATGTATAGCTCAAGAAAAAGCTGTGTTAAACCAAGGTTTGGAAGGTTTAGGTCGAGAAAAAGAGTGAGGAATGTACGCCTCCATGCCAGACACTATCACCTCTGTTATGCGCTCAGCACACAAAGACGGGTTTCTGACACGGAAGTAGTAGTCATTCCAAGGAAAATCAGCAAAATACTTCCTCAGGTCCCCCCACCTAGCATTGCGCACATAAACGCAACATCCAGCTTTGAATTGAAAATGAGGATAGAGAAAGTAGGAGGGAACAGAAAAGGGGCTACTGTCATTTGACTCATACACCTTTGTTTCAGTGAGGAAAAAAAGGATGAGGTTTAGAAGATGAGAGGTGGTGTTCTACAGATTGAAAATTAGATCTTAGACCGCGAATGTTGCAGAATTTAATGAAGAAAAACTTGAGGGGGGGTGTCAAGACACTTGGGGTCGTTGCCAGAGGGGCAGTCCGAGCTTGGGACATTTGTGGACTCCTCCCTAAATAGAGGCTCCGAGGCTGGTGTATGAGTCGCCATGATCATTTTGAAACTGAGCGAAAAGTGTGTGTGTTATTAGGTGCTTGTAGTTTTGTGTGGAGAAAGAGAGTTGTCTTTAGAGGGCAGGCTGTGACTGCCACCTTGTGTTGTGAAACACAAAGGGAATCGTTCAGGGAATCGTTTTAACAGTAAAGTGTACGAGGCCGTATATAATGGTGAGAGTTATGATATCTCATATCTAGACTTTAGTAAAGCATTTGACAAGGTACCCCATTAAAGGCTCCTAAGAAAGGTTAGGGCACACGGGATAGATGGGAAGGTGTTAGGCTGGATAGGGTCATGGCTTAGTGACAGGCGACAAATAATTGTAATAAACTGCTCGAAATCTGAGTGGGGTCATGTAATTAGTGGGGGTCCCACAGGGATCAGTATTAGAGCCATTGTTATTTCTAATATATATCAATGACTTGGATAGTGGAATTAGTAATGTTGTTAGTAAATTTGCAGATGACACAAAGATAAGGAGATTAATTAGGGCAGAATTGGATGCCATCGCCTTGCAAGCATATTTAGATAGAATGAATGAATGGACGGATAGATGGCGAATGCAATTTTATATCAATAAATGCAAAGTACTTAGCGTAGATAGAGGAAACCCACACAGTAGGTACACATTATTATAGTTATTTATAGTTATAGTGCATAGAAGCCAGAAACAGAGCAAATAAGGTAATAGGATTCATTTTTAGGAGTGTTAAAAGTAAAAGGCCGGAAGTTATATTAAAGTTATACTTGGCGCTGGTCAGACCTCATCTAGACTACGCTGTGTAGTTCTGGTCCCAACCTTACTGGAAAGATATAGGTCTATTAGAATCAATACAGAGGAGAAAGACTAAAAGGATACAGGGGATGAGGAGTATTCATTACGGGGCGAGATTGGAGTTGTTAAATTTACATTCTTTAGAAAGACGTAGGTTAAGAGGAGACCTGATAGAAGTATTTAAGTGGTATAAGGGTTATAACAAGGGGGATGTAGGCAAAATTCTTAGGATCAACAACCAGGGTAGAACAAGAAATAACGGGTTCAAGCTTGAAAAATATAGGTTTAAGAAGGAGATAGGAAAAAATTGGTTCTCAAATAGAGTGGTAGATGAGTGGAACGGACTCAGTAATCATGTTGTTAGTGCTAGGACACTAGACAGCTTTAAGAGAAGATTAGACAGGTTTATGGATGGGGATAAAAGATGAAAATAAGTAGGTATATTTCATACAGGGACTGCCACGTGTAAGCCTGGTCGCTTCTTGCAGCTTCCCTTATTTCTTATGTTCTTATGTTCTTATAAACCTACTACAGTCGATGTTAACCGGTTATGTATTCTGGACAGATCAAGATGAGATGTGAGATGTATACTTCCTGAAGGGACGTCTATGAGAAGACGTGGAAAAGTGCGAGATGATATATATATATATATATATATATATATATATATATATATATATATATATATATATATATATATATATATATATATATATATATATATATATATATATATATATATATATATATATATATATATATACATATGTATATATATATATATATATATATATATATATATATATATATATATATATATATATATATATATATATATATATATATATATATATATATATATATATATATATATATATATATATATATATATGCTCAAAAGACCAGTTAGCGTGAAAATGGCGTGGAAGATAACAAAAGATTCAATATTGTGGCGACGAGAAAGAATGTAAAAACAGTCAGATAGACGAGAGTAGTTGATAAGATACCACCCACTCTAAAATGACGGTACGAGTGGTAAGAAAACTTGCGGAGACGACTCAGAACGTCTAATTTCATAGAAGCTGTTCTAGCTAGTGTTGAGAAGTATAGTTTCCACTTTAGACTATAAGTAAATGACAGACTGAAAATATTCAGTGTAAAAGAGGGGGATCAGGCGAGTGTCACTGAAGAAAACGGGAGAGTTATCTGGAAGGCTGTGTCGCGTTGTTAAATCAAGAAATTATTTTTTTTTCTGGCATTGAAAATTGGAAGACTATTGATGAATAGTTGGAAGAGTGTGGGTGACAGGCAAACTTCCAGCAAAAAATAAAGGTAAATGTTGATAGACAGACGTGGAAGAGTTTGACTAGGAAAGGTGGAAGCACGGCTATTAATGAAGGAGTTTTTGGCTAGCTCTAGACGTGATAGACTGCAACACCGTAAAACTTTTTAAACACTGTTTTGATAAATATTTTGCCTCCAATCCGCGGTTAACAATGCTTGTTTGTTAGAGATTAACTTCCTTGCCTACAGGAAATGTTTCATGTATTTTTTTTTTCATATAAAATTTTCTTCGGGTTTTTACTTCTCTAACCCCGTAAATGATTTATTTTCAACCTATTTCCTGTACGGCATATGCCGTAGAGAGTAGAGGGTAGGGAGAGAGCCTTCTGCTTTGTTATCCTTTTCTTCTACTATCACTTTGGTAGTCCTAGGTCAAGTTGCCTTGCGAGGACTGCAATGTCTGTTGTGCCCTTTTTTTTATGTAACTATGTAATTATCTCTCTCTCTCTCTCTCTCTCTCTCTCTCTCTCTCTCTCTCTCTCTCTCTCTCTCTCTCTCTCTCTCTCTCTCTTTCTCTCTCTCTTTCTCTCTCTCTCTAAGATGACTTGAGAGAGAGAGAGAGAGAGAGAGAGAGAGAGAGAGAGAGAGAGAGAGAGAGAGAGAGAGAGAGAGAGAGAGAGAGACAGACAGACAGACAGACAGACAGATAGACAAACAGACAAACAAGCAAACAGAAAGACAAACAAACAGACGAAGAGACAGACAGAAGTTGGAAGGAGAGGTGGCTGGGAGGAAGGCAGCAGGCAATCATGAGTTTGCCGAGCGCGAGTCACTGCAGAGGGTGGGGTTAGCCTAGGCAGGAGAAAATTTATATTGCCTTTCGGATATATGCTGTCTCCGGAGCTGCGGGGAATGTATTACCAGATCATCCTGTAGCATCATCAGTTTCGACGCCCCACCCCCGGTGTCTTCAGGAGTTACATGCCAGCACTTTAGGAAATGCAGACAGAAGTGGGAACATGGAGGATAACGCAAGCCTGTCCCGCCTCAAACATCTGATCTAATTAAGGATGTGTCTGTCACTGGAGACTCAGAGAGTGTTTGGGCACATGCTACAGTTGTCTCCAGAGTCTATATCCTCTGTCAAGAAGGTGTTCGACGCTTTTCAGAGGCACATCAAGGAATCCAGCAACGTGGAATTGTGACGGCGGGCATTCATCGGTTGTAAACAAAGTACAGGAGAGTCTTTTCCTGACTTTTTTTTTTTTTTTGTGTGTGTGGCTCAAGAAACTCTCAGAGGAGATACATTTCTGCAAAACCCACATCATGAGGGAGTGTGAAGAGGCATGGCCCAAGTACGGCATCTTCACTAGCGTGCAGGATGAAGAAGTTGTGTAGATCATTCCCCTCGACCCTGAAGCCACACTCACAGGAGTTGTGACGCTGTGTTATTCATATGAGGCCACCAGGACGGCTGCCTCTGGTATATGTGCTCCTCCCTCAATTCCTGCTGTCTCCCAGTACAAAAAAAAGGGAAGAAGACAAACAAATCTAAGGCAGCAGGGCGTTCAGTGGCACCCACAATAGCCTCTTTATGCAATAATTGCTGCAAGCAACAGCATAGCCCCAAGGGCTACCCTGCTACAGGAGCAGTATGCCATGGTTGCGGTACGACAGGGCACTGGTCACACACGGAAAGGTGTCACACTAAGACTGTCCAGTATATTGTATGCAAGCGCTATGGACACTTCGAGAGGCTGTGCCAAACACAAGAATGATCATATCTTAAGCCCAAAGCCTTCGAAGACGAAGAAAGACAATCACTTCACAGTCCATTTGATGCAAGTCCATTTTGTGTCAGTAGGCTCCAGGACTCCCAAGCAGACAGGAAGCACCGTATGGAGAGTCTAGTCGACTGCACGAGTCAAGCCTACTCCTCCTCCTACCATAAATGTCGTTGTCACTCACGGTGGTAGGTCCAGCAGCATGGACGGAATACCTGACATGGGCACCGACGCCACAGCGATAGGCCCATAACACTTTCAACGTCTGGGTGTCACTAAAAGTGATATGCAACCGCCACCTTCGCTCGAGTACTACAACAACTATGAGACCAAGATGGCTACCGCCTTGGGTTTCTTCCAGGCGGAGTTACCTATGGCATGATGCCGTGCACAGGGTAGATTAGTGTGCAAGGTGTTCCTGGCAGCATTGTAATGACTTGGGTGTTATACCGAAGAACTTCCCACAGCATTTTACATATGACTGTAATACCGTCGACAGGGTCAGGGAATCGACAAGTGGTACATCACGTACCACTGTACGATGCAAAAAGGAACCCACTACTACAGCTGCCACACTTCATGCACAGTCGCCATAACTTCACCTCATCTCCTTCAGAGGCCAAGGAGTACTTTAACCGAGAGCACACCGATATTCTCGTGAAGAAAGAAGACCTGCAGAAGGCACCACTGAAGCCAATGTTGGGACCACCCATGCGGATTCACCTTAGGGGGGTCCGTCCATACTTCACAGCTGATACCCCGGGCATACCAGGACCTAGTGAAGGCTGAGATAGACTCTATAGTGGCACAAGGCAGAATCGCCGCAGCTGATGAAGACCCATCTCTTTGTATCACCCAATGACTGTCGTCACGAAGGCCGGTGGAGGCGTACGCAACACCGCTGACTTGTCGAAACTCAACAGCATGGTGTCCAGTCCCACCCATCCATCATCATCATCGACGCCTTTGGCAGCGATCAGAAGTGTTGACCTAAAGTCCAAGTATTTCACTATAATAAATACCATTCCAGCGCTGATGTTTCAGGGCCGCCGTTTCAGCGCCAGCCCATTTCAGCGCCTTTCAGCACCATAAAATCAATAATTTATTCAAAGAATCATATTTATTTATGAGATAATTCTATTTAATAAAAAAAAAATCGTTTAAGAAAGAGAGTATTCTTTATTTTTTGTGTGATAAATTGTGTGTAGGTGAACGCAGGTTTTCTGCTTCATTTCTGTTCCCATATTCAGAAACAATTTTTAATATTCTTTCATATGCTTTTCTGTATTTTAGTAATTTGATTTGAGGTTCATACCCATTTTGAGATACCCATGAAGGTATATCAAAATATTCATCTTATCCTTTTTGGACTCGTTTAAGAGCATGAAGGAAATTCCATATGGTTGGATACAGCATTCCCAGTTCGCCTCATAGTCATCTGTTTGCTGCTTCATCATAGTCATTGGTTCTATTTATTTTTATCCTTGTAAAGTTCGTTGGTATATGTTCTACATATTTGTGGGAAATAATGATTATCTTCTTCCAGTTCCTATCCGGTGTGGACTACCAACATGATTGTCTTCGAACCAATTTAACGGAACCAATTCTCCAGGCAAGACTGTTGAAGAGCATCCACGAGACGATTAATGTCATCATTTGATACAAAAAGAAGCGCTGTTACTATTTTAGCATGCAAAGTAAAGTCGAGATTACTATTATATGAACCCATGAGACCGATACTTTTTGTCTGTTTTAGTAAATCCCGGTCTGTTGCTGATAAGCTGAACCAATCACCCCACCTCATGAACATGAACTACGGTTATATAACAAAGTTGTGTCTAATGAGAAGCGCTGAATAATATGGCGCTGAATAGTTTGGCGCTGAATTGGGCTTGCGCTGAAACAGTGGCGCTGAATTGGCGACGTTGAATTGCCGGAGCTGAATTGGGCCCGCCCCCTTGTGTGGATATTGCTAAATCCTTCTGGCTGAGAAAGTACAGCAACTTATGCCATTCATCGCTTCTTATGGACGTTTTCGCTACCTCCTTTGCCCCATGGGTTTCGCTGCCATAGGAGACACTTTCTGTCGACAAGGCAACCTGGCGCTCCAGGGAGAGATGCATTGCGTTAACGTAGTGGACGACCTTCTCTTGTATGAGGAGGACTACTTTACACACCCTCGCCATATCAACAATATTCTGACAAGATGCAAAAGCACATTGTATCACCTTAAACGCCGAGAAGTTTGTTCTGGCACCCCCACCGGTTTCCTTCTGCGATTACCAGAACTCTGAGAACGGCATAACAACAGACCCAGAAAAGATCCGTGCCGTCACAAAATTTTAAAGCTAGCCAACCTGACAGACCTCTGGTCCGTCATGAGCCTTGTGAATCAGTTGACTGACTTTTCACTTGACATATCTTCCTTTGCTGCCCTAATTCGTCAGTTCATGAGTCCGAGGAGAGCGTTTGTGTCGACTCTTGATCACGACCAGGGTTTTGAACAGGTCTGGTCCACCAACTCTCGCAGCTTTTCATCCTGTCCTCCAGACCAGCCAGCCTGAGAGACCTTCGGTCCTTCATCAGGCTCATTAATCAGTTGATTGACTTCTCGCCTGACATGTCCTTTGTTTTGTCTCCCGTTTTGATGGATACAGAGGCCCCGTACGGTAGCACCGAGTAAAAGTCGCTAGCAATATTGTGAGCGATAAAGAAATGTACGTTTTACCTAATGGGTCTGCAGCACTTCGACCTTGAGACAGACCATCTCTCATTGCTCCCTATCCTTAATAGTTATTCACTGGACGTCATCGACAACACACGCCTGCAGCTCTTGAAGGAAAAGATCGCAGCTTTTGCCTTCACCGCAACGTGGCGCCCAGGCATAGATATGTATCCCTAATACCCTCAGAGCTTGCAGTGAGTGATCTGATAATGACGCTCTGGACGCCGACACCAGCTTCTCTATCAAGAGCATAGTCACATTGAAAGCAATTGATTTCTTTGCTACCGCAGCTACTGATGGCGACCCAGTGCTGGAGGAAATTTGACGTGCTGCCAATGACGATCCTGCCTACGTCGAGTTCCTTCAGTGTGACAAGCAGAGATTCTCAATTGATCGCTACTCTCTTCCCAATAGTCTGGGGAGGAGGCAGTAAGCACCTACCGAAACGATAATTACTCCCAGTGAGGTCTAAAGCACTGAAACAGGGGGTTCTATGAACTTGTCATTAAACCCAGCTATGACCTCACTGAATGTTTATCTTCGTGTCTTAAAATACAATGGGGCAGTCACAGCCAATCCCTCTTCAAGATCCCTCCAAGCGAAGGTGTCTCTGGCGTTTTGCCTCTGCAAGTTCGGGGGACCTTAGGAGGTATTTTGCTGATTTTCCTTGGAATGACTACTGCTTCCGTGTCAGCGACCCGTCTTTGTGTGCTGAGCGCATAACAGAGGTGATAGTGTCTGGCATGGAGGTGTACATTCCTCACTCTTTTTCTCGTCCTAAACGTTCTAAACCTTGGTTTAACACAGCTTGTTCTCGTGATAGACATGATAGAGAGGTGGCCCACAAAAGGTACTTAAGCCTTCCATCACCAGAATTTCATACACTTTATATTTCTGCCCGGAACCATGCCAAGTCTGTTCTCCAACTAGCCAAAAAGTCCTTCATTAACAGAAAGTGTCAAAACCTTTCAAGATCAAACTCACCTCGTGACTTCTAGCATCTAGCCAAAAATATCTCTAACTTTGCTTCTTCTTCTTTCCCTCTTCTATTTCAACCCGATAGCACCACTGCTATCACATCTATTTCTAAAGCTGAACTCTTCGCTCAGACCTTTGCTATAAACTATACCTTGGACGATTCTGGGCTTGTTCCTCTCTCTCCTTCACCCTCTGACTACATCATGCCACCTATTAAAATTTTTCGCAATGATGTTTTCCATGCCCTCGCTGGCCTAAACCCTCGGAAGGCTTATGGGCCTGATGGGGTCCCTCCTATTGTTCTCCGAAACTGCCTCCATGCTTGCACCTTCCCTAGTCAAACTCTTTCAGCTCTATCTGTCAACATCTACTTTTCCTTCTTGCTGGAAGTTTGCCTACATTCAACCTCTTCCTAAAAAGAGTGACTGTTCTAATCCTTGAAACTACCGTCCTATTGCTTTAGTTTCCTGCCTATCTAAATTTTTTTAATCTGTCCTCAACAGGAAGATTCTTAAACATCTATCACTTCACAACCTTTTATTTGATCGCCAGTATGGGTTCCGTCAACGCCGATCTACTGGTAATCTTCTGGCTTTCCTTACTGAGTCTTCGTCATCCTCTTTTAAAGATTTTGGTCAAACTTTTGCTATTGCCTTGGATATATCAAAACTTTTTGATAGAGTCTGGCACAAAGCTTTGATTTCCAACCTACCCTCCTACGGCTTCTATCCTTCTTTATGTAACTTCATCTCAAGTTTCCTTTCTGACCGTTCTATTGCTGCTGTGGTAGACGGTCACTGCTCTTCTCCTAAATCTATTAACAGTGGTGTTCCCCAGGGTTCTGCCCTGTCACCCACTCTCTTCTTATTATTCATTAATGATCTTTCAACCTAAATTTCTTGTCTTATCCACTCCTACGCTGATGATACCACCCTGCACTTTTCCACGCCTTTTCATAGACGTCCAACCCTTCAGGAGGTAAACATTTCACGCAGGGAAGCCACAGAACGCTTGACTTCTGATCTTTCTAAAATTTCTGATTGAGGCAGAGCAAACTTGATCTTGTTCAATGCCTCAAAAACTCAATTCCTCCATCTATCAACTCGACACAACCTTCCAGACAACTATCCCCTCTTCTTCAATGACACTTAACTGTCCCCCTCTTCTACACTGGACATCATCGGTCTGTCCTTTATTTATAATCTGAACTGTAAACTTCACATCTCACCTCTAGCTAAAACAGCTTCTATGAAGTTAGGTGTTCTGAGACATCTCCGCCAGTTTTTCTCACCCCCACAGTTGCTAACTCTGTACAAGGGCCTTATCCGTCCATGTATGGAGTATGCTTCACATGTCTGGAGAGGTTCCACTCATACTGCTCTTCTAGACAGGGTGGAATCAAAAGCTTTTCGTCTCATCAACTCCTCTCCTCCAACTGACTCTCTTCAGCCTCTCTCTCACCACCGCAATGTTGCATCTCTAGCTGTCTTCTACCGCTATTTTCATGTTAACTGCTTTTCTGATTTTGCTAACTGCATGCCTCCCTTCCTCCCGCAGCCTGGCGGGAGGAGTTAACCAGTATTCTCAATCATTAATCCCTTTCTCTGGTAAACTCTGGAACTCCCTGCCTGCTTCTGTATTTCCACCTTCCTATGACTTGAATTCCTTCAAGAGGGAGGTTTCAAGACACTTATCAACCAATTTTTGACCATTGCTTTGACCCTATTATGGGACTGGCATTTCAGTGGGCATTTTTTTTATTAGATTTTTGTTGCCCTTGGCCAGTATCTTTCCTACATAAAAAAAAAAATGAAAAAAAATATCAAAAGCTTCTGATAGAGTCTGGCATAATGTTTGATTTCCAAACTACCCTCCTATGGCTTCTATCCTTCTCTCTCTAACTTCATCTCAAGTTTTCTTTCTGACCGTTCTATTGCTGCTGTGGTAGACGGTCACTGTTCTTCTCCTAAATCTATTAACAGTGGTGCTCCTAAGGGTTCTGTCCTGTCACCCTGTCTCTTCTTATTATTCATCAATGACCTTCTAAACCAAAGTTTTTGTTCTATCCACTCCTACACTGATGGAGCCACCCTGCACTTTTCCACGTCTTTTCATGGACGTCCAACCCTTCAGGAAGTAAATATTTAACGCACGGAAGCTACAGAACGCTTTACTTGTGATCTTTTTGAAATTTCTGATTAAGGCAGAGAAAACTTGGTGTTGTTCACTGCCTGAAAAAAAAATAATGATTTACTCCATCTATCTACTCGACACAACCTTTCAGACAACGATCCCTTCTTCTTTAATGACACTCAACTGTCCCCCTCTTTTACACTGAACATCCTCGGTCTGTCCTTTACTTATAATCTGAAGTAGAAACTTCACATCTCATCTCTAGCTAAAACAGCTTCTATGAAGTTTAGCGTTTTGAGACGTCTCCGCCAGTTTTTCTCACCCCCCACAGCTGCTAACCCTGTACAAGGGCCTTATCCGTCCATGTATGGAGTATGTTTCACATGTCTGGAGGGGTTTCACTCATACCGCTCTTCTAGTATTCTGTATTTCCACCTTCCTATGACTTGAATTCCCTCAAGAAGGAGGCTTCAAAACACTTATCCTTCAATATTTGACTATCGCTTTTGACTCTTTTCTTGGACTGGTATTTCAGTATTATGTTGCCGTTGGCCAGTGTCCCTTCTACATAAGAATAAAGAAGAATCATAAACATTTATTACTTAACAACCTTATATCTATTCATCAGTATGGTTTCCGTCAAACCCTCTCTATTGGTGATATTCTGGCTTTCCTTACTGATTCTTGGTCATACTTTTTTGCTTTTGCTGTTGTCTTAGAGTTTGGCACAAAGCTTTGATTTCCAAACTACCTTTTACGGCTTCTAACCTTTTCTCTGTAACTTTATCTCACGTTTCCTTTCTGACCGTTCTATTGCTGCTCAAATAGATGTCCACTGTTCTTCTCGTATATCTATTAACAGTGGTGTTCCTTAGGGTTCTGTCCTGTCACCCACTCTCTTACCAATATTCATCAATGATCCTCTAAACCAAATTTCTTTTCTTCCTTACTCCTACGTTAAGGATACCACCTTACCCTTTTCCACGTCTTTTCGTCGACGTCTAGTCCTCCTTTTACATAAATACTTAACGCAGTGAGGTCTCTCGACACAACCTTCCAGACAACTATCCTCTCTTCTTTATTGACAATTTTCTGCCCCCCCTTTTCTACAATGAACATCCTTGGACTGTCCTTTCTTTATAATCTAAACTGATAACTTCACATCTCATCTCTGTCTAAAACAGCTTCTGTGAAGTTAGACGTTCTGAGTCGTTTCTGCCAGTTTTTTACTACTGCTTTGACACTTTTATGTGTCTGGCATTTCAGTGGAATGTTTTTTTATTGGATTTTTGTTGCCCTTGGCCTGTGTCCTTCCTATATAAAAAAAAAAGAAAAAGAAAAAAAAAAGCCTGCCCTTTAAAGACAACTCTCTTCCTTCACACACAACTACAAGCACCTAATTACACACACACACACACAAAATAAAAAATCATGGCGACTCCTACACCAACCTCGGTGTCCCCATCTGGGGAGGGGACCAGAAATGTCCCCAGGTCGGACTGCTCTTCTGGTATCGACCCTGAGTGTCTTGACACCCCCCCCTTAACTTTTTCTTCATTAATTTCTGCAACATTCACGGTCTTAGATCTAATTTTCAAACTGTAGAACAACACCACTCCACTAATGAAGCTCATCTTTTCCTCACTGAAACACAGGTGTCTGAGGCAACTGACAGTAGCCCATTTTCTGTTCCCTCCTACTTTCTCTATCCTCATTTCCAGTCCAAAGCTGGATGCTGTGTGTATGTGCGCACTGAGTTAACCTGCTCTCGTGCCCATGCTCTTGAATTTTCTGAGTTTTCCACCATCTGCCTACGATCGCAGAGTCATTCTCAAACTAAATTTATCTCTGCTGTATTCCTCTGACTATAAAAAACTCTTTGACTACTTAACTTCCAAAGTGGAGCATATTCTGACTTTCTTCTCTTTTGCGGAGATCTATATTCTTGGAGACTTCAATGTTCACCACCAGTTTTGGCTTTCCTCTCCCTTCACTGACCCCTCTTCTACACTGAACATCCTCGGTCTTTACTTTACTTTACTAATCCGGAAACTTAACATTTCATCTCCAGCTAAAACATCTTCTATGAAGTTTTGCGTTCTGAGTCGTCTCCGCCAATTTTTCTTACCGTCCCCCCCCTCCATCGTTGCCAAGTCTGTGCAGAAGCCTCATCCGCCCATGTATAGAGTATGCTTCACATGTATAGAGGGGTTCTACTCATAACGCTATTTTAGACAGGGTGGAATCAAATGCTTTTTCGTCTTATCTCCTCTTCTCTAACTGACTGTCTTCAGCTTGTTTCTCAGCCTTGCAGTTTTGCATATCTTGTTATCTTCTACCGATATTTTCATGCTAACTGCTCTTCTGATCTTGCTAACTAGATGCCTCCCATCTTCCCGCGGTCTCACTGTACAAGATATTCTTCATTCTCTCATCCCTTTAATGTCAACCTCTCTAATGCAAGAGTTTAACAGTATTCTCAATAGTTCATCCCTTTCTCACGTAAACTTTGGAACTCTTTGCTTGTTTCTGTATTTCCTTCTTCCTATGAAAAACGCTTTCAGGGGGGATGTTTCAAGACACATATCCTTCAATTTTCGATGATTCTCTTGACGTCTCTTTTGAGACTGGCGCATAAGTGGGGTTTTTTTCCGGTTTTGTTTCCCTTGGCCAATGATCCTCCCACGTATTAAAAAAAAAAAAAAAGTTGGGAACCTCTATTTCCTGCACCCGCCATTAAATTCACTCCTTGCTTGGCTGCCTTGGGATACATATGCATTATCTCACCGCCTGGCCCTGTAAAACCTTCTTTGGCAGTAAAGAATCTACATTCTTGTGTCCATCGCTTTCTTCACATTGTTGGAGGGCACGTAGGGCATACAAACGATGCAGAATCGAAAATACATATTTATAGAGATATTTAAATGGTGTATCACATATATAAAGAATGAAATATGAAAATTTTCTGACCAGAAATCAGTATACAAAAAAAAAAAACATTAAGTCTCAAGGTAAAAAAAAAAAAAAAAAAGGAATTTTAAGCAATGACATGGAAAGGAATTAATTTTCAAAAAACGATGTACGAATTAATGTCAATAGACAGCTTATTACGAAGTGATGAGTTATTAGGAAGCTTCAAAGGAATATTTGGCAGATTTATAAATAGGGATGGCAGGTGGAACTAGTTTGGTATGTTTCATGCAGGGAAGTATACGTGCAAGCCTGACGGCTTCTTACAGCTTTCTTTATTTTCTTTTCTTATGTTTTTACCTGCTATCCATTTTTTGTATGCAAGAGTCAGCTAGTATCTTCACTATTTCATGATCCTTTTTTTTTTTTTGTTAAACTCCGAAACCTCCTTCCTAATTTTTTATCTTTTATTTTTTCCCCTTTGATTTGATATGTTTTAAAGTAACAGTATCGACACACTGCCATTTCTTTTAGTTGTTGTAGCTCAACCTTTTTGGGAAACAACTTTATAAGCACACTTTAATTAAATTATTTATCCGTGGCTAATTGTCCCTTACATGCAAAAAAAAAAATAAATAAATAAATAAATAGATAAATAAATAAATAATAGATAAATAAATAAATAGATAAATAATGATAATAATTTGTGTATGTATATATATATATATATATATATATATATATATATATATATATATATATATATATATATATATATATATATATATATATATATATATATATATATATATAAGAGGGACAATGGCCAACAGTAAAAAAAAAAAAAAGCCCACTGAGATGCCAGTCCCAGAAAAGGATCCAAATCGGTACTTGAAACCTCCCTCTTGAAGGAATTCAAGTCATAGGAAGGTAGGAATACAGAAGCAGGCAGAGTTTACCAGAGAAAGGGATGAATGATGGAGAATACTAGAATATTTTTGCATTAGGGAGGTGGACAGAATATGGGTGAGAAACATATTTTTATGGGTGCAAACACAGAGGCACAATTTCGGAGAAAAATAGGAGGGACCCCATCAGGTCCATAAGCCTTCCGAGGGTTTAAGCCAGCGAAGGAATGAAAAACATCATTGTGAAGAATTTTAATAGGTAGCATTAAGTAGTCAGAGGGTGGAGAAGAGGGAGGAACAAGCCCGGAATCGTCTAAGGTAGATTTTTTTAGCAAAGGTTTGAGCGAAGAGTTGAGCTTTAGAAATAGATGTGATAGCAGTGGTGCCATCTGGTTGAAATAAAGGAGGTCAAGAAGAAGGAGTAAAGTTATTGGAGATATTTTTGGCTAGATGCCAGAGGTCATGAGAGGAGTTAGATCTTGAAAGATTTTAACACTTTCTGTTAATGAAGGAGTTTTTGACTAGTTGAGAACAGACCTGGCATGGTTACAGGCAAAAATATAAAGTGCATGAGATTCTGGTGATGGAAGACTTAAGTACCTTTTGTGGGCCACCTCTCTATCATGTATAGCAACTGAACAAGCTGTGTTAAACCAAGGTTGGAAGGTTTAGGTCAATGAAAAGAGTGAAGAATGTACGCCTCCATGTCAGACACAATCTCCCTTGTTATTTGCTCAGCACAGAAAGACCTATCTCTAGAATGAAAGCAGTATGTTTTTTAAGGAAAATTAGCAAAATACCTCCTCAGGTCCCCCCAACTAGCAGAGGCAAAATACCAGAGCCACCTTCGCTTAGGGGGATCTTGAGGAGGGATTGGAGCGATAGGAGAAGATACAAATATGAGATTGTGGTTGGAGGAGCCCAACGGAGAAGAAAGGGTGACAGTATAAGCAGAAGGATTAGAGGTCAGGAATAGGTCAAGAATGTTGGGCGTATCTCCAAGACAGTCAGGAATACGAGTAGGGTGTTTCACCAATTTATCTAGGTCATGGAGGATAGCAAAGTTGAAGGCTAGTTCACCAGGATGGTCAGTGAAGGGAGAGGAAAGCCAAAGCTGGTGGTGAACACTGAAGTCTTCAAGAATGGATATCTCTGCAAAAGGGAAGAGAGTCAGAATGTGGTCCACTTTGGAAGTTAAGTAGTCAAAGAATTTCTTATAGTCAGAGGAGTTAGGTGAGAGGTATACAGCACAGATAAATTTAGTTTGAGAGTGACTCTGTAGTCGTAGCTGGATGGTGGAAAACTCGGAAGATTAAAGAGCGGTGGCACGATAGCATGTTAAGTCGTTGCGCACATAAACGTAAAGTCCAGCTTTGGATCGAAAATGAGGATAGAGAATGTAGGAAGAAAATGGGTACTGTCAGTTGCCTCAGACAAAAATGAGGTGTAGAAGAGGAGAGGTGGTGTTCTACAGATTGAAAATTACATCTCAGACAATGAATGTTGCAGAAGTTAATGAAGAAAAGGTTGAAGGGGGGTGTCAGACACTTATGGTCGTCATCAGAAGGGCAGTCCGACGTGGGGACATTTGTGGTCCCCTCCCCAGATGGGGACTCCGAGGCTGGTGCAGGATTCGCCATGAATTTTTAAACTTTGAGTGAAGGGTGTGTGTGTTATTAGGTGCTTGTAGCTTTGTGTGGGGGAAGTGAGTTGTCTTTAGAGGGCAGGCTGTGACTGCCCTCTAAAGACATGTGTTATATTAAAAACTTCCAGAGCCCTGTTCTGCTTGTCGCTGTGCCTTGAATTCGAGTCACATATTCGACGTGGCCTTGGACAGTTTTTTTTTTTTTCCGAATGAGCTTTATTTGAGGTTTGGACCGCTGTATACGACCTCTTTATTTTGTCTTTTAATTCTTAAAACTCCATTTATATTTCTCACCCTTTTTTGCGTTTTTTTTTTATACATTATTTATTAGTTATCTAATGAAACGTGTTGACGCCGACCATACGTAGTGTTTTGGAGAACATTCGAGTGCGCTCCAATTATTCTCCTGTTAAGTAAACTCTTCGGCTTGAGTTTTATGTGAGTGGTGTTTATCCTTTTATTCAAGGAATTTACTAACACAGAAAAGTATTATATGAGCTCCTATTTTAAAATAATCTTTAGTTTTTACCTCCGAA
Source organism: Scylla paramamosain (assembly GCF_035594125.1). Taxonomy (NCBI): domain Eukaryota; kingdom Metazoa; phylum Arthropoda; class Malacostraca; order Decapoda; family Portunidae; genus Scylla; species Scylla paramamosain. The sequence goes on from NC_087169.1 coordinate 6,197,888, forward strand.
ATCCATAATAATGTGCAGGATTGTATTGAATACTTAATAAAGAAATTATTATGGACTGATCATTTTAAATTGCACATTTAGTCGTTCCCCTTTCCGGGGATTCCCGAGTCGGTTCTGCCACACTTACACCAAGACGCATCTCATGTCAGATACTTCCTACTTCAAAATTAAGTGGTGTGATTATACACTGTGATGCTCAAAGAAAAAGGTAAGTTAGTGTTATATATATATATATATATATATATATATATATATATATATATATATATATATATATATATATATATATATATATATATATATATATATATATATATATATATATATATATATATATATATATATATATATATATATATATATATATATATATATATATATATATATATATATATATATATATATATATATATATATATATATATATATATATATATATATATATATATATATATATATATATATTACTTGCATTTTTTTTTTTTTTTTGCAAACATCTCAGTACTTGGCAACGTTTCCTCCAGGCTTTGCTACGTCTCTATTGGTGACCGAGTGAGGTCACACGGTCGGACTGACCATGTTAATCCATGGTCACTTTCTCTTGCGCCGCCAGCCAGGATGGAAGCTACCTCTCCTAGTCGCTCTCGTTAACTCCACAGCCGAGAAAAAGAGCTTATTTACTCAGTAAGTAAATATTTTTGGGAAAGAAAAAGATAATAGGGGGTCATTATTTAATCAATCAAGAGCTGTTACCCGAACAGCGAAAGCCACCAACGTGCTTTGACTTTTACTTGGATGGTGGTGTGGAAAAAGTCGTAACTAAAGAATAAAAACAAAACATAATAGTTTAAGTGAAACAGAGAGAGAGAGAGAGAGAGAGAGAGAGAGAGAGAGAGAGAGAGAGAGAGAGAGAGAGAGAGAGAGAGAGAGAGAGAGAATAATGTGTGGGTAGCGAGGTTATCAGCGACGCATAGGATCTAATCTGATAACTGGCCCAGTACAAGGTTTGGCACCGGTGCACTTAAAGAACAACACCTAAACGCTCAATCCAAAATGGCTACATCATAAAAGAGATTACTTGTACGGAAATTTAATAACTGACATGATAATATGAATCAAAGCAGAATCAGTAGATAAGAGAGGAAAAGGATAAAAAAAAATCCCAGTAAAAAAAAAAATTGAGTTAAATACATATTTGTGTCGTATTAAATTTTTAAATTAAATCTAAAAAAAATGATACGTACAGCTATTATCACACTTGCCACTACCCAGTGAGAGGTTAATCAATCTCTCTCTCTCTCTCTCTCTCTCTCTCTCTCTCTCTCTCTCTCTCTCTCTCTCTCTCTCTCTCTCTCTCTCTCTCTCTCTCTCTCTCTCTCTCTCTCTCTCTCTCTCTCTCTCTCTCTCTCTCTCTCTCTCTCTCTCTCTCTCTCTCTCTCTCTCTCTCTCTCTCTCTCTCTCTCTCTCTCTCTCTCTCTCTCTCTCTCTCTCTCTCTCTCTCTCTCTCTCTCTCTCTCTCTCTCTCTCTCTCTCTCTCTCTCTCTCTCTCTCTCTCTCTCTCTCTCTCTCTCTCTCTCTCTCTCTCTCTCTCTCTCTCTCTCTCTCTCTCTCTCTCTCTCTCTCTCTCTCTCTCTCTCTCTCTCTCTCTGTCTCTGGAGGGTATCAAAACACAATTTATATTCCATGAAAGCTAATATTTTGAAGTTTTTATACTGAAAACCTTAGCTCAAATGTGCCAAAAGTATTTTTATTTATTTTATTTTATTTATTTTTAATTTTATTTATTTATTTATTATTATTTTTTTTTACAGATGTTCATTGTGTGTGACGCGGGTTACACGACACATCCAACAGATACTCCATTTCTTGTCAAACGCAACATAGCAAAGCGATTGTATTAACAGAAGAAAACTTGATGATTTACCTCTTAGATGGTACCAGTTTCATCTTGCTTCCATGCGTAGTTCTTGATTTGAGTTCTTAAAAAGTGCCGCTTTCTCGCAACTTACATATCAAGAACTACAAATGGGAGCAGGATGAAACTGGTACCTTTTAAAAAAGTTAAATCATCAAGTTTTCTTCTGTTAATTTTGGCAACCATCGACTATGCTATGCTATCCTTTGGCAAGAAATGGATCACCGTTTGGATGTGGCGTGTAACCCGCGTCGTGCACATTGAACATCTGTAAAAAGTTTAATAAAAAAAAATAATGCACTTTTGAGCTCAGCTTTTTTCAGTATAGAATCTTAAATATAAATTGTGCTTTGATATCTTCCATATTTATTGAAATATAATGTCGTAATGTGACATATACTTTTGGAACACCCTGAATATCTTTTTTTTTAATACCAACCTCGTATATACCAAATGATGATGTCTTTCTGTCCTTGATAAGAATAACAGAACAGAGGGTAGATGTGGTGGCACCCAACACGACCTCCACAGCCCGGAACATTCCTGTTGACCTCCAGTATTCATCTGATGTGGATAAACAAGTCATCCACACAATTTATTACTCTTTGTGTACTTCTTTAGTAGCATGTTTGCATGCCTGCCTAATTCCCCATTACGTAATTCTACAGTCCCCCCCCAAAAAAAAATAATAATAATTAATTTGGTATCAGCATCCGCCTGCCATTCAACTAGTTTCATTCGCATAGAAGAGCGCAATACTGATAATGTCTACCTGAGAACTCAAGAGGAAAGCATTAACGGTTCTTTTATACACTTGACAGTAAAGTGCTGAAATTTCTATTTATTTATTTATTTATTTATTTTATTTATTTATTTATTTTTTTTGCGTGCATTCCTGATTTCACTTCCGAAATTAACTGTTACATATATTTCCATATCACCTGCCAATGGCTACTAAACCGCCCATTATTGGTGACAAAATAGCGTATGTGATTGCCTCATGCCGATAAATAAAAACATTTAAATAATCAGTTAGTATGACTGGAGTGTGACAGAAAACTGTGTCAAGAGATTCAAAGACTATGGTGAGGCGTATATTGCAGAAGTATAAAGAGAGACCTGGAATAGGAAAGAAATTTGCTCAGTAAATCTTGCCCAGTATGAAAATATAAAAAGAATGCAATCCTCACTGAAGGGCAAAGGGTTGGAAAAAAATAACTCCTGTGTTCTTGATGGTGAATCTGTGAAACTTTTATATCATAACAGTCACATCTTTGAATATTTTAACCCACCGGTACACAATTATCTATCAAAGTCTACTGACACTAATTGTGGTTTTAACTATTCTCATTTTACAGCACAAGAAAACCATGAACAGGCAGATTTCGTCACCAGTATTTAGTAGCCTTTGGTGGGTGATAAGGAAAGACAGGGAATGCCCACACTTTTCCATACCATACAACAGTCAAATATTTACTAAGACCGTTAATTTGTGAGTGTATCCAAGGCCACCTTTTGTCTTAGGATGACAGATCAGATATTATCAGTGTCCCGCCCTCCCGTGCAATCAGATGAAATTAGCTGTGAAAGGTGACACCGACTGAGAAATTAATTATCTTTTTTTTTTTTGGCGCGGACTCTGTGCAGTAGCAGCATGTGAATGTAGCAGTTTATTCTTATATCTTCATCACTCCGTCTTTCTCTAATGCAATTTTTTTTTGGGGGGGGAGGGGGCCGGTTTTCTGTCTCAAGTGTATTTCTATATGTCACACACACACACCTCTCTCTCTCTCTCTCTCTCTCTCTCTCTCTCTCTCTCTCTCTCTCTCTCTCTCTCTCTCTCTCTCTCTCTCTCTCTCTCTCTCTCTCTCTCTCTCTCTCTCGTGTCCCTACGTTTGACACATTTACATTGCAGATGAATTTTGCATTGCCTAACTATCTCAGAAAACATGAAACAAGCACACACACACACACACACACACACACACACACACACACACACACACACACACACACACACACACACACACACACACACACACACACACACACACACACACACACACACACACACACACACACACACACACACACACACACACACACACACACACACACACACACACACACACACACATATAGAAAATATTACCATGAAGCTGTACTCGCAGAGAAAAAGTTTTGTGAAGTGTACATATTGCTAAAGCAATCCATAATATTCTTCTCATTTCCGGCATTCTGAAAATATACAAATAAATGACTACATTTCAGAATGCTTTACACCCAAAAAAAAATATATATACTCGTATATATA